>NC_088605.1:33882683-34182683 GCF_036013475.1 Columba livia
AAAATCCCCTGTCTCTGGTGTCTAGAATTCAGACATTCTCTTGTTTTTTCTCTGCTTTTTCTTCTCTAAATTGGGTTAAGGTAACCAGACAAAATCTTCTGCTGAGCTGAGTAGTTTATCTCTGTGGTGACAATACAGGAAGGGTGTAAGTGATGAAGATGCTCTGAGTGCCTTATTCTCACACTCAGGAGCCATTTATCATGGGGACTTTTAATATTAATGTGGTTTCCTGGGGAGTAGTAATTGACATTTTACCAGTTTCCAGTAGCACTTGAGCATACCATATGAGCGTGAAGAAAATATTTTCAGGAAGGGTTACAATTTTTAAAGGCTGTACTCTTTATTTTTGAGTCACAGAAGTCACAAGACTTAATGAACTGTTTATCTCTGAACTGAAGTTGTATTCCTACAATGAATAATCCCTTTACTAAGGAAATACCCACTATAACTACAGAAAACAGGTATCTGTTAGCTTGAAAAGTGATTTTTAACTGTAGTTGCTCAAATGCATTGAACATTTCTTCCAATGCCTACACCTAAAACTCAGTCAATACAACCTCATCTGTCTTTCCTGGTGACATGTAGCAAAAACTTTCTGGTCTAATTTGTGTCCTGCACATTACAACAATTCAGAAACTATTTTTTATTAAACCAAGTAAAGACTCCAGTAAAGATTGAGCTAGAAATTACTCTTTGAACACAGGGCACAAAACCCACTTTCTTACACTGAAGTAGTTGGAATGTCTTCCTTCTGAGGAAGGAAGTGAGATGGTTGTATTGTCTCTTGAAGTATTCTGCTCTCTCACATGAAATTAATTCATTTATATTTTTGAAGCTATGAAGGGCAAAAATGTTTGTGTGAAGATCAAACTTCACTCAATGTATGTGATCATAAATTTTAAGTAACTATTTTTAATATTTCAGAATCAGACTTTTTTGAAAAAAGAAAAAAGGTAAAGGCAATGCTTCAACATCAGATGACCCCTTAAGGTTTTACTTTTCCCTAGGCACATCCTATTTGCTGTGCTAGGAACTGCATTTTTTTTTTCTTTTTAAAAGGCTTTTAACATACTTGTGCAGATTAATCAAGTTTTATTTAAAACTTGACTTTGTCATACAAAAATTTAGCAGCACAACTTGTTAATACTGGGGTTTCTGGTTTAGCTGAAAATTTAGAAAATCTTTGTCTGAAACTTTCACCGAATTTGCCCAAAAGTCAGTCTTGACAAACATTCCAGTCTTTGAAAGAGACTTATATTTGTTTTTTCTGTCTGATGTAAAGAAAAATAGAAGTGCAAATAGTGTTAGCTTCACAGAATCAGTTTTTACTGCTTAATACTGTATTAACTGGTTACACAAAGGGAAAATCTAGCTAGGATTGCTGTGGAATATTAAAGGCAGTCTTTTTCTAGGTTATTTCTGTGGAATATATGCTTGCTTTGGCAACTAAAATAACCACCTGCAGATCACATTTTGCAACAAATTTAGTAAATCTAGTTTTTATCTTTGTTTATTACAAATTGGGTTAAACTGCTGTCTGCTGCTTTAAATATTCATATAAGCACATTTCTTTTCCCCCCGCATCTCAAAACTGTTGTCTTAGAATGCTAAACACTAAATAATGAGACAGTGGTTTTCACATTTTGAAAAATCGTGAGTGCTTCTTGAGTGTTTAATAGTTCCTGTTGGCTATTTGTTTGGGTTTTTTTTTTTCCTGCATAGGCCATTAACTTTATTACTGACTAGCTGGACTTGCTTTGTTGATTGATTCTTAAAGGAAATGAGGAATTATTTTGCTGTGAACATATAGTCACTCTGTGTTCTGTCAGGCCTTGCCTGTCCTCTTGCTTGTCCTCACAAAATGGCACTCCATCAGGGCTATTGCTGTTGTTGAGATGCCAGTAATTCAGGGCTTTCCAGGGCATTGGACATTCCATACAACCTGATTAGTACAGCAAATGCCAGAGTAACTTCTGTTTGTTTTCTGTCAGTGCACTGGTAACCCGATCTGAAGAATCACAGGATTGCAACATAATTAGTGTTTGAAAGGACCTCTGGAGTTTTAGTCCAATCCACCATGGTCAAAGCAGGTTGAGCTAAAGCAGGTTTCTCAGAACCATGTTCAGATAGATTTTGAGCATCTCCAAGGTTGGAGATAGCACAACCTCTCTGAGCAACCTCCTCCAGCGTTCAGTCACAGTAAATCTTCGTTATGTTTAAATGGAATTTCCTGGGTTTCAATTTGTGCCTCTTGCTTTATTGCTCTTTCACTGGATACCACTGAGAAGGCAAGAGAGACTGAGATGTCTTTCAACACTTGCGTTTTGGGTAGCTGTTTTCTCTGCAACCACATACTTAGCCAAGTTAGCCTTGTTATTTTCCAAAACCATGCTTGTTAGCTTTATTTATTTTAATGGTCATTTACAAAAGCTATCTTTAATGTCTTAAAATACTTCAATACTTCCAGTGCACCTGTCTTGTAGACTCAACAAACCATTTTATCCCAGTGACTCAGGCTTCATCTTTATGATAAAACACCTGCTTAAATCTAGTAACTGTCTTTATAAAGAGCAGTGCTTGTGCTGTAATGCAGATGAATTCATAGCTAAGGCCATTATTATGTTTTCTAGTGCAGAGTCCAGGATGTAAATACTTTTGCATATCACAAATCTGTGTTCTCATCATGGGGTTTTGAACTGCAGAGTTCTTTACAGTTAGCAAGATTGCAATGCTCATGTCTAGCTATTTATGGGTACAATATGTAAAGTAGGCTTTTACGCAAGCTCTGGCTGAATTCTGTAGCCTGCAACTTTCAACCTGGAAGAAACAATTCACCCAAGTAAACAAAGTAAATGGTGAAAATTAACACTTATTTCTAACCTTAAAATTTTCTACAGTAATGAGTACACTGAAACCAACAGATACTATAGGTCAGTGATTTACATCTGCGTGCAGTATGTGTTCATTTTAGCATGTGTCTAAGTGGCTTCAGTATATGAAGAACCAACAGAACAGAAGTGTAAGTGGCATACAAAATGGTATTAAGAAAATTCCTTTTAAAATTGAAAAGCTGCATTTACTAAACCAATCTCAAATTGTGTTAGCAAGAATATTAGATATATTTGGTTATGATAGAGCTGGTAGGCAGTTACACTGCATTCTTTTCTACTGACTTTCAGGGTACAGACTGTAATTTTAATGTTGTACTTTTTGAGATTAAATGCTGTATAAAAATAACAACCGAAACCAAAAGCAAAAAGAAACCTTCTATCACCATAAGAAGTCTTAAGAGATATACCTAGCAGACAAGTATGCTGGTGTATATGATGTATTTTGTCCCTGAAATATAACTTGCTCTTTTGGTGCAACTGAATGTTGCATATCATGCCCAATAACTGAGCAAAGATGATTAATATGCATAAAGATGAAACAGTAATGTAATTTGGCCTTCTGAAAATACAGTTCACTTCATCTTCCATTATGCAAACTAACTTTGTTGGGTTTCTCAGATTATCACTGAGGCAATCACACATAGAAATATACCTAGGTTTTCAGGCGTGGGTGGTGTTTTCAGGAGCAGAGAAGTGGAGTTGCTGCCATGGCAGTGACTACCTGCTGTGAAAGCTGGCATGCATTTGCCTTCATTCTTGGAACTGCTTCTGTAAAAGCTGTACTTCTGAGAATGGCAGGAATGAGCTGCTCAGCCAGGAATGCTGCCTTGCCCAGCATAGTGATAGGCCCCCTAGAAAAGCTGCAGTTGTGTTTAAGGGATGCAGATTAATATAAATTAGAATTTTTAGTAAACCATATAATACCAGTTGTCAGTTACTTACTTTTCGTCACATGAAAATGCAACACACTCTGCATAGTCAAAATGAAACAGTGAAAAGAAGCTGGTGTGTCAAAAGATCTGACCTGATTATGGACCTTTTGGACCTATACAGTTAAATTTCAGTCCTACAAAGCTGCTGGTTATCTGTCTCTACATGCTGACCTCCCTCAGTTCATGTTAACTTCACTAGGTATATAGGATATTTGTCTTAACTCTAACATCCAAATAGGCTGATGCTACACAAGGGAAAACAGGCACAATCTGTGTTCATATGAGTCATTACTTGAGCATAAACAAACACAGATTTTATATTTGTATTCTGAAATGTGCATGTTCTTTAAAAAATATGGTTTGAATGGCATTGTGTTTGAATGTCATTGTGTGGCAGCGATCATTGAAACCCTTCAGAATTGCTTAATTTCTGTGTGCATTTCTCATCACTGGAAACTTGCTGGGGGCTGAAGCTTCTTTGTAAATGTACCTCAGAGATGAGACTGAGAAATAGCAGCTATGGTTGTTTAGAAAGTGCTTCATAATAAAGTTCTTAAGGTATTAGTGTGACTGGAAGGGAGCCATAATTATCTATCTTGACTGAGGAAACTGCTAAACACCTGCAGTGTCAGTATTCTGGTTTATGATGCTAAACCATAAGCAAAGAATTCTTGGCCATGATTTAAGACAATCAGTGTTTAGAGGTACTTGTCATAAATTTATAACCAGTAATCCAGTTATATGAGTGGAGATAAGAAGCCATGGTCAGGGTAGTTTCCAGCTGAGGAAAGTCTCTTCAAGTTTTTATGGCTTTTGCCAATAAAATCTATTAATGAAAGATCATAAGTAGGTGTCTTTGTGATGGATTGTACCCCTGTCACTGTATCAGTAATCATAATACTGGGAATCTTGTTGCCTCAGGTCTCTAGAAGAAGGAGCTTTCTTCTCATGGGAGGGAAGATGTTGTTACTTTATTATCTTACACTGGCAATACAGAACTCCTGAAGTTTAGCTTAATGTTTCAGGGTTTTTCTAGTGATATTTTACTTTTTTTTTTTTTTTTTTTTTTTTTTTTCTTTTTTTTTGGCTTTCAACTTTCAGATAAAGATATTTCAACTAAGATTCAAGACTGGTTAGGTTGAAATAATCAGCGAGGCGGTGACTTACCATTATGCTGAAAGTTGTTTAATGATTTTTTTTTTTCTCGTCTTTCCTAAACATGTTCTGTTCCCTGATGCACAGACAGGTACAATGCATATAAGAGAAATGTAATATATTAATGATGCTCAGCAAAACCCTTTTGTTTGCTAGAAATTACAACAGTAAAAGCTTTGTGGCATCTTCCTTTTCTGACCCTGAACAGTTGTTGTACTACCTGTAAAAAAGGAATTATAGTTCAAATTCTCTGTAATTTCTTACAGCTAAATGTATTCGTCTTCTGTTAAGGCTTGGGTCCTTGCTCTCAAGAGGAGCAGGGGAGAAAGAAAGTGTGTTAATTGCTTTAAAGAGAATAATTCAATTCAGAGCTGAAGCTTCATGTTTATTTTCAGCTCATTCTGAGTGTACAGGCTCTCTAGCTCTCCCAAAAATGGGGAGGTAAGTGATGAAAAATACAAATCCAAATTCACTCGCTGATTTAAAGCAATTAAATTAATCTGGCTTTGTGATGTTCCAGTCCACATGGTCATTGCTTTACTGATACATTAAGATTGAGTTCTTTCTAATAGTCTTATGTATTCATACCATACAGAGTACAATGGCATGAGAAAAGGGTAAACACTTGCATTGACTAAGACAATGATTTTACACAGACAGGAACTGGAACAGTATTTGACCTGTAGGATGTTTTCTGTGATCATTCAAATCTGTTTGACTAGAACTGTAGCTTTTAATCTCATTACGGCATAAGACCTAGCATTTTAGAAAAAAAAATGTACTAGTAAAATGTGGTGGAAGTGATCTGGAATAAAAAGGGAACCTTACAATATTACTTTGACAAGTATTTTTCATAACTCCCACATTTAGACTGTTACCATTATGAAAGGTGGGTACTCAGTGAACGTTTCTCATTGCATTAATGATCCAGATTTTTAAATGGAACTGTACCTGTTTCAAGTGAGTATGTAATGATATTTAAGAGAATCAAGTTATCTGTTTGGAAAAAGACAAACTTATTTCTAAGTACATTTTAGGATTGCATCAGCTTTCAGTTATGCCACAGCTTTTTATAGCTTGACGAGTGCTAATGATCTCATTCTCTTAACCTGATGATAATAACAATGGAGTCTCTTGATTAACTAGAATGGCAGCTCATAATTGATATGGTAGTTAAAATTAACAGCAGTGCAAGAAGCTGCTACCCTGTGCTTAGTCTTACCTTATAAAACCAAATAACTAGAATAGGATGATAATCTGATTTAAAAAAAAAAAAAAAAATCACTGGAGAGTGTTATAATAAAGCTGTATACAACTTCTTTAGAAAAAAAATCTGCAGTCTTTATTTTTCACAACACTTTAAAATAAGCAAGACAGATCCAATACAGACAATGTGACCAAAAATACCACCAGTATTTTTACTTCCCTCCGCAAACCATATATAGTGCAGGCAAGAGAAGCACTACTCCTTTCAAGGGTAGCAGAGCTCCCCTGGAAGGGAAAAGACTGGATAAAGGGAAATTTTATTATTGGCACACTAAGATCTGGATAACTTCTTTAAAGCAGGTAAATGGCTTCAGAGAGCTGAGAAGTACTGTTTCTTTGGCTGGCTACTGTTAGCTGAGTTTGTTGAGATAGACAGGGAAAGGTGTGTACTGTTACCAGCCCATCAGGTTGACTGCTACTCTGAAGTCCATCCTGTCCTGTTTCACACCCTGCCCCGAGCAAAAGAAACCAACAGGCAAGACTTGTCAAATTGGTAAGATACCTGGTTATATTTCTGTATTTGCTGTAACCTTTGAGATGCTAAAAATATAAGTGTGAAAGTATAACTTCATAAAAGAGTTTATTAGGATGGAAGCAAATTCTTGTTAAAACAGACAAGACACTATGAGAAGATTTTGTTGTGGCTAAGCTTCTCCTTAAAGAGCTTTTCTGCAGCTGAATTTACTTTTGACCATCAATTCACCATAGGAAGATGCCATTAAGGAGAGCAGAGACTCTTCAATAGCTTCCAATAACTGGCAGAAGGGATGTTAACTTCATCATCAGCTATTCAGCTGTAGTCTGAGGATCCTTATAATGATATGTAAATCAGCATGAAATTATGAAAGGCAAATATGATGGTACCCTTTTACAGTAACTGCAATACTTACAGGTGAGTGGAAGGAGATGCTGATTTCTTTTACTGGTGCTGAGAGGAATTTTCTTACAGGTTAATGATAAACATCAATTAACACAATTCTGAAGTGTGCAAAACTTGAAGGTACTAAAACTAGTGCAAGGCTTTTGCAGAAATTCAGAATAGATCCTTTGAGTTTAGCACATCAAACGCTGACTTCTCGTCATAGAGTTTTCTATACCCTGATCTAGCTACTTACCCAGTTAGGGCTCCTGCCTACCACTTAACCAAATGCTAGTTCTAATTCTGGCATCTCCTGTAGGTGGGAGCCCCACCAGTAGAAGAGATTGAGTTGTTTTTCTGTTCTCTTACAAAGTATGCTCTTAGCAAGCCAGTCTTTCAACAGACTATATATAAATTAAGCTGATAAGTCTCAGAAATATACATATCACTTTGTCTATAGACCTTCAATGAATGCTAAATCATTGACAAAGTGTGAAATTGTAAATTTTCATCTAAAAAACTGCGAGTCTGCTCATTCGTTTGGAATGTGCAGTGTGTGATTATCTAACTTATTGAACAGATGACGTCACTGATGACCAGTAAAAAAAAATACACTTCTGACTGTGATTTCTGTTTGTAGTATTCCAGATAACAAAGATGAGACTGTACATTTGGCTTAGTGTTTTTATGGTAGTATTATCAGCATAAATTGCCTTAGTGATTTTGAATATTTCCATTTCTGGCAGCAAAGTGCTATAAAGTTTTGATACCGAGTTCTGACTGCAGCTGAATTTCAAGAGGAAAAGGCAGAAAAAATCTCTCAAGCAGTAGATGCTCTGGTACTAGAGTCTGAGTGCTTGAGATCAGTGTCATCTTTTAGCTCGGATGGAGATCTGCCTAAGGATGTGGCTAGTAAGGAATAGATGCTTTTCTTAAACATCTAGTGTTCTAAAAGAACATTAGTGTGGGAGAAGCTACAGTGAGTGATAAGAAAACAAATTATTCAGTAAAGCTAGCTCTTTAAAAGCTTGGTATTTTATTTGTCAGACTTTGGACTCCTTGAATATTCCTTAAATTTATCACTAAGTGTCATGTTGCCATCATTTAACCTTCTAAACACCGTAGCTTTCAGTTTGTTCAAGGACCACAGTAACAGTTTCAGAGTTCCTTATGAGAAGGTCATACATTTTCACCCAAGCTTTATTCTCTCATTGTAGAGTGCCTGTTGGAGTTCTTAAGCCAAGAAACTAGCTCAGAATATTTTCCAGCTCTCACTGGCAGTGTTAGAAGGGCAGCTATGTGCTGTGTTTCTGCAGGTTTCTGACTCTCAGCAGTGTTATCAAAGTGTATACATTACTGCTGTGAAAATCTTCGGGTTCTCAAAGCAGATGCTTAGAGGCAGGAGTGGTCTCTGGGGTCCTGCTGATGGAATCGGGGAACAATTGTGTTATTGGTAGAATATGAAAGGGTAAAGATGGAATGGCTATATTCACGCTCCATACATTTCATGTAGGGTCTGATGCTAGCTGTTCCTATTCAGGAAATAAGGAGCAAAGAGCTCATGTTAGGAAATACCGTGATTTTTCTCAGCCTTCCTATGAGTACATGGGAGACAAAAAGCTTTATCCCTTTCGATCAGAATTTATCTTCAACTTATTCTAGTCGCTTGGTACATGATCGTTCTCCTATCATTCACCTGTCCTATGTGATAGGATATGGTTAATCCATAGACAACAAACCATTTTGGTGTGGCTTTATTTACGTGCTTTAGGGTAGTAGTGAGATTCCTGATAACTGTAGTGCAATTCTCTAGACGATCCACCGGCAGAATGCTTGCAACTACCTCAAAGATAGTTAACTCTCCTGTAAATTTAGGTTTTCAGTTACTGCACAGAAGTTCAATTTCTCAGCATTTTGAAAATTATCTTGCATCAGTATGGAATTCTAGACCAAGTTTTACCTAGAGCCTGGGAACACACATATGCCCACCTAGTATTCCCTTGAAAGCTGTAACTCTCCAGAATCAGAGTAACAACTCTGTTCAGAGTTCTCATAAGTAATTCAATTGTAGCTGCTAATTAAGATTAATGTTTTTTCTTAAAAGCTGTGAAAGTTCACACAGCTGCTCAAATTGAACAGAAGTCAAACTTATACTACTCTTGGAATGCAAATCCTGATGCCTTATGAAAACGTCTGTAATGCATAAGGTCTTGACCTTTCTTTTAATGCATACATTAGATATGACTATTGATGTAACATCTGTCTCTATCACCTCACCTATTTCTGGTACCAGTTTTCATTAATAAAGATATATAAAAATGTAAAGGAAAATATAAAAAAAATGAGAAAAAGCCTGAAAATCATGGCCTCTTCTAAATCACTTAAATTTTTTCACATTGCTTTATAGTAAGACATGAATGTTCACCTGTTCACTTACAAACTATAGCCACTTCTTTGGAAAATAAATGTCTATGAAGTAGTAAAAGCCTATGCTGTTTAAAGTTTAGCTGTGGGATTACTGAATGTTGTCCTGAGGTTGCCTGGCACTTTGAAGATTGATTTTATTATTATTCACGAGATCAAACGACTGAAATTTAAGGGATTTAATGGAAAGTTTTGGAAAACACACACGCACACACAAAATCACCAAAAAAGCTAAAACCAAGCCTGTCTGATTATTCAACAAGGTACACTTTAAATCTTTGCTGCTTTAAATTTTTATTTCAGTAGGAGGACGTACTTAAGGATCTGATGGCAGTGCACAGATTTTGAATGATTTTTTTTTTTTTCCTCACATTTCTAACTTCTTCTTAAATTCTAAGTCTGGAAGAGGGAAACTTGCAGTGTTATACAGTGAACATCTACCTCCCACTTGCTCTTGGAAAATGCTTTACTCGTGCGGAAAAAATCATCACCATACTATCACTTTCAAGATTCTTCTCTGTGCTGTGAATCATGGTTTTCATATTCCTTTCCTTTTAATGGAAATAAATTATTTTCCTTTCAATTATAATTTATATACCTACATTAACCTTGGGGATTCCATGATTATAATCAGAACAAAAACCTCGAGTATACCTCAAGTACTTATTTCTAATAAACTCTATTAGTAATTAGCTGTAAGTGAACTTCTGGTACAGAAGCACTGAAAATAATTGGCTGTGGAATGTGGTTTTCATTGAAATCTACAAAAATATACTGAACAATAGATGAAACTGAATTTTTTGTGTGTTTTCTTAAGCCTGATTTACTGCCACTTATTTTCTTGATACCACAGTCCTTAAAAGTAAATTGTCTGACAAGAAACACATAAACGAGTGACTGAGATTTGGTCCTTATTAAAAGCCAGTGATTCATTGCATAGGCAATACAATTTTCATTCTGAATCTTATTTTTAGTCCTATTTGCATCCCTCTCTCTTCATAGTACTAGTTACGAAGTTTCACTTTTCCAGTCATGTAGCAGATTATTCTAGTTGGCAATACTAGATGTTAGGGGAAAGTTCAGCTTCCCCCACTGTCTTCTTATTCTGGCAAAGCTGTGGCCACTCTGCACCAATAAAGCTACAAAATGTTTTTTAACAGCAGAAGAGAATTTTAGAGTGTTTGTTTTAGCTGTTATGGCTTGTTTCCCATGGTTGTAACTAGATCTTTTAATTTGCAAATAAATTCTGGATGAACTCAGAGAGAAATAAGATAAGCTTACAGGCTTACTATTCTGTAAATGCACAGAAATCAGAAGATCTAGCCAGGCTTGGACCAATTTGATAGAGCAGTGTTTAATAAGTAGGAAGAGATTAATGAATCTGGGTAGAACAAGTGCATCCTGAACGCTAGACTGCTTTCTTCAAGAGTGGCTCCGGCTGTGGTCCCCAACCTTTAGGGCTTTCCTGGCATAACAAAAATTATATGGAATCATACAGGTGTGGTTCAAGTCCCAAAGAACTGAGGTTTATTGTATCAGAAAAGTTAAAATACATGTCCTCTAGATACTTAAGGCTTTCTGAGGGAATTCAAAACTGAGTTGGACTTTTGTGATGTAGGTGCTCTTTTTTTAGCTCTTCAAATGCACAGAAGATCATACTACCAAGTAACCTATTAGATACTCAAACAGTAGTCTTTATTTAAGCTTTTTTCAGCATTGCGGATATCTAGTGTTACTCAGTCTAAGGTCTTACAATTTACCTATTCTAAAAAGACATCTGCTGTGCTGTGTTGTTGAACATTGCCAGATTTGATTGCTAGCCAAGGCCTGTTTGTCCTTTAGTCACTGACTGTTTCATGACTGTGCTCCAGAGATGTGATAGATAATCAGCTGCTTCATGCAGCTGGAAAAAGATAACCCTGACCTTTCCTACAAATAATTAGTGTCAATTATACTCCCCACCTAGAGAGGAAAAAAAAAAAAAAAAAAAAAAAAAAGAAAAAAACCAAACAAACAAAACACCACACCAAACAACAACAAAACCCCTACACACATCATGCTTTTCCTTATTTTGTTCTGGTCACATGAGTAAAACTAGCAGCCCAGTGCCACAGTGTTCTGGATAATTCCAGAGTACTGAATTATATCAGCTGGGAAACTACTTTAGATTTTAATTTTTAGGTATCCTAACTCTTGCATGAATGTTAGGGTACTGATTTCTAAAAGGAAAATGTTCTTGAAAGAAATCCCAGATGAGGAATGGAATCAACTGATGTGATTTTGTGTAGATGTTGACTTTTTGGTTATTGGCACAACACTTGAAAATTACTATTACACTGAACTAACTATATTAAAATAGTCCCCTGAATTTCTTTCTCTCTGTAGACACTGTCTGGGTAGCTCTGAAGATCCCAACAATGTTGTTAATGCCCTTCTGAAACTTAGCTTCAGACTGATCTTTCCATAATGCTTCCTTTTCATGATAAGCAAGAAAGTTTTGCTATTCTGTTCTTGAAAAAGTCAGTTGCAAAGGATAGAAGTCTGGAAATTGTGATTCTAAATTCCTTTGGCCATGTTCCTTGCCATGTGAGAGGATGAAACTGGGTGCATACAGCTGTACTAAGTGGGTAAATGGCTTGAAATTTGATTTTGCCTCCCAAGTAACTTTTATGCGATTGGAAATTCTGAAGTTGTACTAGGCATTAAATGAAGCCTGATATAGTACAGAAATCTACAGTTCGTAACATTTTTCTGCCTTTGGTGCAGAAGCTATTTATTGAATTTGAGCAGCACTTACTATATTTCAAGCTTATGTTGTTGTTTCATTTCTCAGAAATGGTGGTATATAGGAGAATTTTATGCAGGATGTTAGTTTTTCAGGTGGAGGAGTTCAGCTGGATATCAAAACAGCTGGGATCATTTGTCTGCGCCTTACTGTTTACTGTGAAGGAGACTGATTAAAATCTTAATCCATTAGAATTATAGTCCTGTCTTCTCTGTACCAAGCATTTTTCCAAAGCCAAATATTATTTCTAGAACAGATATTGTCTTCCTTTGTCTTCCTTGTATATATACTCTTCTTCACCTCTGTTTTTTTATGAAAAGTCCGATTACATCAACTCTCTAAGCTGCATGGACAAGGCAGTTATAAAGACATAAACATTGCAAACCAGTTGGATCATCTGATTCAGTGTAGTGCAATGCATGCTGCTTCTTATGTGCTGTATCCTGTCTTTCCTTGAGGTTAGATAGGTCATTTATTCTGACTAAGAAGGGGGAAATAACATTGAACACCACCTTTGACAGTGAATGGTAAGTGCACAATGCACAACTGTATCAACTGGTAGTGTACTTGTTCATTGTTGTTTTAGCCTGCTAAAAAGCTGGGAGAGAGGCTGTCAAGTACCAAAGGTGTTTTAGTGTGTTGTTTTTACTCTTTCACTCTTACTTTATTAGTAGGGTAGTCTCACTGGATCTTGACTCCTTAACAAGTGATACTTCTTGTGATAGACTTGTGAGTTCCTCAGTCCAAACCTCAGATCATCAGTTGGTAGGCAGTATCTGCTTTTAATCTGTATGTGGTGCTGTCCTTTAAAATCCTCACCCTGTTTTTTCCTGCTTAGAAGTATATTAGTTGCTATGGAAACAACATCAGTGTTATGAGCTTCTAAATCTCGAATACATTTGAGTCGTCTTGTTTTCTTTCCTCTTGTGGGTGAATACAGTTGTTCTTTGCCTCCCACACTACATCTGCAGCTTGTTTCAGAAAGTGATGCTGAGCAAACTCGTCACTGCTACCTTGTTGAAGTTAAATGCTAGGAGATTGTAGGATCTGAGCATTCTTATAATGGAGGTTCTGATGGCACTTTTCGTGTTTCTGCTGATCTGAGTCTGATTCTATTTGGAGAAATTAAAGATATAAGGTTTTGTGCCAGAGAGGAATAAATACCATTATTAATTTAAAAGCAAAAACTTGGGCAATTCTTTTTTTGTTGTATCACAGAATGTTTGTGGCTGGAAGGGACCTCTGGAGATTGCCTAGTTCAACCGCCCTGCTCAGGCAGGGCCACCTGGAGCAAATTGTCCAGGATGACATCTTGAAGAGTTTTTAGTACCTCCCATGACAGAGACTCCGCAACTTCTCTGGGCAATCAGTGGCAGTGCTCAGTCACAAAGTGTTTTCTAATGTTCAGACAGACTGTTCCATGTTTCACTTTATACCTGTTGTCTCTGGTCCTGTCATTGGGCAGCACTGGAAGTAACCTGGCTAAGTCCTCTTTACACACTCCTTTCAGGTATGTGGGTGCATCAATGAGATTTCCCCCCCAGCTCCTGAGCTTGCTCTGGGCTAAACAGTCCCAGCTCTCTCAACTGTTCCTCACAGGAGAGATGCTCCAGTCCCTTACTCATCTTTGTGCCCCATTGCTGGACTCCATAGTCTCTCAATGTCTCTCTTGTGCAGGGGAGCCCAGAACTAGAGGGGGGGGATTGCATTCTTCTTGGAATGTTTCAGCTTTCCCCTCTCTAGTGCTAAGTCTAGTTTAAGTTTTGATGGTAAATAAAATCCTTAAATATAAGTGGAATACTTGATGAAAAACTGGCACCAGAATTTCAAATAATCTTGTTTTATAATTTTATACCTACTGCTTTAACACTGTTTAAGACCAAAAATTAAGACAGAATTGAAAATTACTTTGGGAAAAAAAGTAAATGAATGTTGAGTTTAAGAAGCCAAATCATAGCTAAAGCTAGAAGACTATTGGATTCATGTCTTGTCACAAGAAGTTGGTTTACTTTTTAGGATAAAGGATGTATTTGACAGATGTTCTGCTAATGTTCCAAATGTGTTGTGTTACACTCTAAAGAAAATAAATAAGCTACCAAAAAAAGTACAAACTGTTAACCTCTAAGCAGAGGTAGATGCCACTGTTATTTGTTTAAGCAGTTCTGGAATGCTCTGGCATTGTTTCACTTCCTAGCACAAAAGAAGAAATGACATCTTCATGAAAAGAATGCCGTGGATAAGCTGGGTGGTACCTTATCAACTTTGCTACTGTAGTTATGCCAGCCAGACATGTTAGTGTGACTTAGACATGCTCTGCTATGGTATTTGTACTTTGTCAGAGGTGTTCTGAGATTGATTTGTGACCTCATCTGGCATGAAGAGGTGCTGCCAAGTTCTCAGAATTGATAAAATGTGAGCCTGGTTTACAAGGAGTTTATTTAAAACTTCCTGGCTTCAAAGACCTTTGGAAAATAAGATGGCTTACTAGCTTTATCATACCTTTTTGCTACTGGTGCCCTTACTCATCTGCTTTTCCCAAATCTTGCTGCTTTTAACAAAGCGTGGTCTGAAGTATCATGGCTGATAGCATTTCTTTCAGATGCTTTTGAGATTAGGTTTTGAATAGTTATTTTTCCAGGAGGACTGTGCAAGAGAGCAAAATTCTGTATGCAAGGTGTGTGAATTTCAGTCTGTAAGGAAGGACAAGTTTTTAAATGCACTCTGGTGAGTTCTGAGGAGTGTCAGAGGCAGATAGGACTAGCCCAACAAGCTTTGTGTCACTTAATAAGCCAATCTAATCAGGCAAGAACAACTTTTTTGAGTTGAGAGCCATAAGTATGGTTGTGTGCCTAGGGAAGTATTCTCTATTTTTAGTCAGCTGGTTATCATCTGGCTCTTGGCATCATGCAATGTTGAAAGTATGGAGGGGTGGGGGAGCTGGAAAGAGATCAGCTGGGGCTGATTTTTGTTATTTAATTTCTTCTTTGTTTTTCCTGTGGCAGATTGAACAAAATTAGATTGGTCAAAGAGGTATGTTAAGAAACAGACTTACAGTTTGTTGAGTGATGATAGTGCGCAGGGTAGGTAAATACAAAAACATGCAGATGGCTGAAAGTGAGGCTACTGCTGAAAAGGAATATAGACCTGGACAAAGGGAGCTTTAATTTAAAAAACAACAACAACAAAACCACAACACATCCTGATTATTAGCAATGACTTTGCTATCCCTATATATTTGAAGTTGTATAGAATTAGAAAGGTTTGAATTGATTTTTGTTGTTTTGGGCCTTTGTTCCTAGCAGGCCTGAAGTAGGATTGATTAGGAATTCCAAGTGTATTGTAAAAGCTTTTGCAAAGCATTTGTGCCAAGAGTTCTGGGTAACATTTGAAAATCCATGCTCTGCTTTCCCAGCAAACTCTTCTTCCTACCTTTTTAATTTTGCATTTCTCACAGCTGCTATTCCATAAATGTAGTGATTAGAAGTTAGGAATTGTTTCTCAAATAGGAGAAAAGGAATGCTTGTCCTTGTTTCCACAGTAGTCTATACATGTAGTGGTAATAAGGTACAAAGAAATGACATGAAGCAGGCTTTTGAAATGGACAGCAGTATATTGCCGAATGGAGATACGTGGGTCTGAGCCTTTGTCATGGTTTAACCCCAGCTGGCAACTAGGACCACATAGCTGTTTGCTCACTCCTTCCGCTCTTTCCTCCCTCTGCCATCCCCTTCCAAATGGGACTGGGGAAAGAACTGAAAGGGAGAAAAAAAACACCTCATGGCTTGAGACGTGAACCATTTCACATAATAGCAAATGAGGAGAAAAATAGTAATAATAGAATATACAAAACAAGTGATGCACAATGCAGTTGCTTACTACCTATGACATGGCTAGCCCGTTCATTCCCGAGCAGCAGTGTTTTCTTCCAGGCCAATTCCAGTTTATCTACTGAGCATGACATCACATAGTAAAGAATATGCCTTTGGTCAGCTGTCCTGGCTTTGCTCCTTCACGGTTTCTTGTGCACCTGGTAGAGCATGGGAAGCCAAAAAGTCCTGGCAACAACCAAAACATCAGTGTGTTACTAGCACGAGTTCGGGCCTCTGCATTTTGAACACAGCAATACTGCTCAGACTGACGTTTGACATTCACAGGAACTCAGGCTTGTAGGGATCTGCAGTTCAGAATGGAAACAAAGCTTGATTTTTGGATTGTGCTGGAAACTAGGTGGCCTGGGATATTCTTCAGAACTTAAATCAACTTAATCTGAATTCCTGCTTAGGTTTCTGAATGACTGTATCTATTTCATGGAGCTGTCAGTACATGACACAAATAGGACTGGAAAACTTTCAAGTACAAATTGACCAGATAAACTATTAGTTGTCTTGGCAATATTCTTGGCATATTCTGAAAGCACAGCACACTTCAGTAGCCACTTTTCAGTTTTTTTATTTGCTTCAGGTTGCAGTTGATGTCAGGGGGATATTTCAAGTATTAGGATAACCTTAAAGACACTCATTTGTGTGTTAGTTTTGTTTTGAAGGTTTGCTATTTCTGTTAAAACTGGACATTTAAGCACTCATTTTTGGGACAGCCTCACATATTGTGTCTTCATGAGCTCAAATTCACCTTTTTCTTTGGAATACTATCCTGAAGATCTGAAAACAGAACACTCATCCATATTATAGTTCAAATGAATTAACGTCTACTCAATATATCACAAAATTTGAGGTGTTTTCTTGGGATGACAACAAAGTATATAGGTGTTATAATGCATAATATCGTAATGAATCCAACTGGTAACCAAGTAGAAAATAAAGAGTATCTCTATTTTGGGCTCTTTTAAATCTTTACTTAGAATGCAGATAAAATTATTCTAAAGCTGTAAGTAAAAACAGCTAAAAAGTAGCTTAATATAATTTTAGTAAGATCTAACATTTGAGATCATGCAGTGATATCTTCACTATTGATTTTTTTTTTTTTTTTTTTTTTACTAAATTATATCATAAAGTAAAATACTAAATATGGGATAAGAAACAGTGTGGAAATTGCTCCAGGAATTCAGCAGTATCTTTAGCATTGCAGTAAAACATGAGGGATCTAGTCTTATTAGGTTAAGATGCTTTCATCTCTAATTACAGAAGGGCTTCAGGGTTTCTTTTAAAATTTTTTAAATATTTGCTTTTAAGAAAATCAGAGTTAGTTTTCTCATTTTTCTATCCCATTTTTGTGGCTGTGGTATTTGTCATGAGTAACATGTCTCAAGGTCAAAAAAAAAAAAAAAAGATTATATGATTTCTGGGATAAAACTTTCTGGGATAAAACTTTCCCAAATACACCTTAAAAACATTTCTAAAACGCTTTTGTGATTGTTTTATTTAAACATAGGCCACATCTTAAATATATAAATCAACTCATTACTCTATATGGTCTAGACAGAGTTGTCTGACAGCATCTTTGTCAAGTACCTAATTGAATCCACAGTACAGAAAACTGATCAGAGTTGTTATTTATGAGAACCTGGAAATAGAAAGCCAATAGCTGCAGTTCTACTCAGTGCTCAGTAGCTGAATGGGCTACAAAAAAGTTTGACCCTGAATAAAATTAACTCTTCGTGTTTGAATTCCAGTTCACTCTTTTGCAGATTTTGGGTGGTTAGTGATAGTGATGTCTTGGGAATTGGACATCAGGGCCTTTTTTCCAGGCTTGTGGTCACCTGAAACCTTGGAAAAATGATGTTACCTAGTCTATTCTACAGCATACTCACCTACAAATATTCATTCTGTTTACTTACCACTTTGCATTGAAGCGGGTTAACCAACCAATGTGAAAAAACAATATTGATAGATAAAGTTTTCTTTATGATCAGAGCAGTCCAATTTGTCTTCAATAACAGAGCTTCTTACATTTAAATATACATCAAGTGATTATAGAAATTGGATGAAGATCAGACAGATCTGTAATTACTAATGATATTCAGGATGGCTGAACAGTAGGTGTTTTCCTATTTGGATAGTGAAAAATATCTAGGAACAATTACAGTGCAATGCAGAAAATAAATGCTAATCTTAACAGAGTAGTTGCTGCTTAACTAAAATCTGGTCTTTTGACATTTCCTGTCCATGGATGCCAATATATTGAAATATTTATTATAGTTCATGCTTTTAAAACAGTTCTAGAATGCAAATTTATTTTTTATGAAACAATGGATTGTAATGAAATGTATGCAAATGACAGTACTTGAATTGACTGAAGAAGTTATAAGAATGAAATGTTGCTTTAATGGAGGTATACATTTTATATTCTGTGGAGCTGCTTTGAGACAGCTGGAAACTCGTTTGTGAAGGAAAACAGCAGGAAGGGCAAAATTACAATGGTGACTGATATGTTGATACACTATCTATCTATAGATAAGGCTGAAAATAATGCCGGTTATTTCTGTCTCAAAACTGAAGATTGTTAGCAATGTTCTGGTGAAGGATCAGTGAGTACTAGTTTTCTTTCAGCTCCGATGGTTTTCGATGTGAACAACTGTCCTCCAGGTACTACAGTGACATCAGAAAATTCATTTGAATTAATGTGGGAGTACAATTTGAGCAAAGACACCAAATGATGTGTTCTATTTTCAGCTCTAACACAGCAGACAAATGGTTGTCTTTAAGCACTTAAATACTCATTGTAGAGTCAGTATGACTCTCTGTCTTGCACCTAAATATTTATATAAGGGGAGCAGGATAGCTACCACCATTTCAGCTGCCTGATTCTGGATCTTTCCTAAATACACAGGCACATCAGTGTAACTGAGCCTTGGGGGACTATCAGAGCTTATTCAGTCTCTGGCAGCTGCACAGGGGGTCCAGTTCCCATCCTTGATGTCATGATTTCAGCGGGGTTGGCCAGAAAAAATTTAATGGATGTGCAGAGCATATAGTAGAAACTGTTTCTAGGACTTCTGTGAAGCTTTTGGGTAGTTGCAGACAGATTAGGTACTTACACTTTGTGCTTTAATTGTTTGCTGAATTGGAACCATAATCTGCACTTGGATTAAGCCTCTTCTACCTAATCACTTAAGTCACTGAAGAGAAGGAAAGGTTGCATGTGCATATATATCATTAAGTCCTGTGTGCATACTGCAGGCAAAAGTTCCATCACTCTCAACTGGATAGACGCGTGCCAGCATTATAAACATAGTTCTAAGTGCCTAAAGACTGAATTATGAAGCTGTAATCTTCAAACAGGTTTTTTATTAAAAACAAACCCACCACCAACAAAAATAACAAGAACATTTTTATTAAAATACTGTGCTTCCACTGTTAAAATACCCGCATATTTATAGATACATAGATATGGACATACATTTTGAAACCTTTCCAAGCACTAACCTACTGTTTAAAAAGTCATGACTGCTACTTTTTCAAATGCTATAGTTTCAATCTGACTGTAGAGAGTACCAGGACAGTAACCATAGTAGCTTAGTGTGATAAAGTGACAGAAAAACTGCTTGCATCTTCACTTACTGGAGATATATTTTTTTTTTTTTTGTAGAGTCTATTAATGCATTAAGAAGTAAGGTACTAGATGTGCAGGCTGTTTCATGTTGCTTATTAACAAAAAAGTTAGTGAACTAATCATAGTGAAATGGTATTCTTGTAATGCAGACTGGTTTTGTTTTAATACTTAGTTTGTGTGTCAATAATTACTTCAGTAGTTAAATGTTTTCCAGATAAAAGCTTCAGAATCGGGTTGTGAAATCAGCAGACATCTTTTTCAATTTAAAAGTACTATTGGACAGTAATCATAGCACAGAAAGTCATGGAAGCCGGGGGTATGTTTGTCTGATGCTGGCACAGACTCAGCCACAACTGCAGTTTCAGAGGCGTGGACATTCATCTTTCTAAAGAAGGCTAAGAGAGGATGAAACAAGATTAAATTGTTGTTATTGTTGAAACACCTATTTAAATGGACTGGAATGTTTCAGCTCTGACGTATCAGAAATATAAACAGAATTTACCTGTTTCCTGGTGAGCTCCTGCCCAAGCCACTTTTCTCTTGTAATACTTTCAGAGAAACTAGCGCTTACAGAAAGGAAGGAGGGTGAAGATGCTTAGGGAAGAAATGTGTAAAATCCACCACAGTGGACCTTAGTTTTCTGCCTGGGACTTCACCGAGACACCGCTGTCCTTGGACCCTGAGAGCAGAAATTACACTTGGAGTGGTGGAGCAGCAGAGCTTTGTCTGCAAGCTGTACTCACAGGTGAAAACCCTGCTGTAGCCCTAGAAAAGTATGACATTGAACAAGGAAATGCCATGATTTGTTATACATACTAAGCCAATCCCTGTTAATGACTAGGAAGGGACAGAAAAATCTTTGAGAATTTTTGTATATGCAATGCAGCATACTCAAATACATTTAATATTTCTAAATGATTTTCAAAGGACTTTAAGTTGCTGAGAGCTGCATGTGCTTTCTAGCTTTTATTCCTGACTCCTTAGGCGACTGAGATATGAGATAATGACAGCTCTCGAAGAGTGGGAATTTTTGTAAGCAGCTTTAAATTGTTCACAAATATCTCCTTTTCTTCCTACTCCTAATTGAAATTAGAAATCGTGTTATTCTAAGTAGGATAAAATTGGTTTACATGGTGATTGAAATGTACAATCTTTGAAAACAATCTAATAAACAGCAACCTTTAACTTGTTAAGATCAATAAATGTATTTATAAATACTGGGAGTAATTGTGACAATGGCAGAGGTTGGCTTTCTGTAAACGAGCAGAGGTTTGGGCCTTATTGTTGGAAAACTAGCTGCCTGTTGTATAATGATTACCCCTGTTTCCTAAATATAGAAGATTATTTACCCTGAGTACTCATACTGTGCCTTACCCTTAAATTTAACGCATCAAAAGAGTGCAGGTGTTCATATGGTAACTTGCAACCTATTGGCCTGGGTTGCTTGTAGTGGGTGCTCCTCGCTGCTACAGCCCTTTAGCTCTTCTCAAAACGGAGCGCTCCCCGGCAGCCGCGGGCACGGCTGAGGCCAGCCGAGGCCAGCTTCTTCCGCGCCTGGAGCGGGGCGGGCGCGGCCGCTCCGCGGGGCGCGGCTGGCGGGGCTGGCAGCGCTGGCGCGGCGGCGGGCCCGGGCGGCCGTTGGCTGTTGCCATGGCGCCGGCAAGCCGGGGGAGCCCAATGAGCGGCCCGAGGCCGTGCTGGAAGGACCAGCCATCTTGCTTATGGGAAACAATGTGACATATTATGCTGTGCTTTATCGGGGAATAAACAAAAATCTCCTCGGAGGAAACGGAAGAAACGGGCATATTAGTGAGTAATTACAGCGGCTTAGCGTGTTTACGAGCTGCCATTTTGGCAAGCGGGTGACTGCCGGTCCTGCTGGCTGATCGGAGGAGGTGGAATGCAGGGTGATAATGCTGCATATCTGCTGTCAGGCAGCGGAGCGAGGTTTTGTCTGGTAAAGGCAAGGTTTCTCTGCAGTGCTATCTCAGCAGCTCGCTAGCCACTCCAAGTGGAAGCCTGTGGTCCCGGCGAAGGGTGGTGCCCGTCCTTCTGCTGCTGCTCCGGTGTGTGTGTGTGTGTGTGTGTGTGTGAGCGGCTGCTCCCGGGAAAGCGGCGCTGCTGCAGGCGCAGGTGTGTGCGATTCGTCGGGGCTCTGGGCTGCGGGCTGGACAGAAGCTCCTTCCCAGGCTTAACGTGCTGCTTTATGAGCAGATTGGCTTAGGAGCTTTTGCCTCTGGACTCTTCCACAAAAGGAAGCTGCTTGTGCATCTCGGCTTGTGTGAGAGAGGTACGCTTTTGCAAGGACTATTTCGGTTTTTGTAAAATAAAACTGAGCAAAACTTCATGCAAGGAATAAGCTTCTTCAGGTATCTTTGCATTTAAAGGTTGATTTGGTCAGTGGCTTGTTCTGAGTGGTTGCTGAATTAATTGATCTGATTGCATTTTTGTTAAATATTTCAATGGGATGTTCCATATGGTTGCTGATTCAGAAGGATGTTTATAATTGTTGCTAAAATTTTATGCGTGCATTTTCTACTAAAAGGAAAGGGTTTGTGGGGTTTTGTTTGTTTGTTTGTTTTTTTTTTTTGCTTTTCATTGTGGTTTTTACCATCAGGATAGCGTAGGTACAATAAAATGTTATAGCACTTGCGAGCATATTTGAAAAGCCTGACATCATTGAGTCCATCATTACTGAAATTCATGCATTGTGTTCTGTCTCAATGTAACTAGATTTAAATTGTCCAACTGCTGCTATGCAGTATGTAGGTCATAATAAAAAGCAGGTTTTTCACCAGCTTTCGATGGACTGCATGCCCCAGTGCTGTGGTTGATTAGTTTGTGGTACTTGTACTCCTAAGAGTAGTGGTATTACAGCCAGCTCACACCTCCTTTTTAAAGATATCGCACATACCGTGCTAGACAAGAGCACAACACACCCATTGTGTCCCTCCGTTTGGCGTTCAATGAAAGGAAGGAAACCAGCACTCCGCATGGAGCACAAGCACATTAATAGCACAAGATGGTTAAACTTCCATTGAACAATCTCAGTGATTTTTGAGATAGGCTAGAGAAGCTACAGAAAATAAAAACATAAAGAGAAATGGAAGGTAATAATTGAAACGGCAGAGGTTTTCTAACTGGGACTATATGGTAATGTTGTAGATTTTCAGTGCAAAATGAATTGTTCTGAATAGTTATTAATAATAACATATCTGTTTTAGAGATGAAAACTGTAATTAGACCTAGGTCAATAAAACTGCAATCCATCAGTACAGATAACATTTATATTAAAACTAGCACTTTATGAACAACCAGCTGTATTCTCACGCAGTAATACAGTTTCTGAATTAGCTGATATGCTGATATGAAATGCATTAAATTATTCTGACAAGTGAACCAAACATTCTGATTCACCTTGCATCTATAGAAAATTAAATTATATTGTGATCTTAAATCTTAAATGATTATGTAGATTTAAATCACACTGAGATGAGCCATTTGTTTGCACAGTTGAGTGGGCATGAAATCAAGAATTTGAGGTCTGGTATCTTTATAGTTAAATTAGTAACCAGTGCTCTGTAATTAGGAGGCAAATTCCAATGTGTTATTTCTCTATATATATCCTGCAAAGGTATTTGAACAAGCATGTTCAGCAACTATCCCCCAAATGAGATATTGCATTTGAAAACAGCAATATAGAAATGGATTGCTACCATGCATTTTGTCCATTAGAAAAACTCCATCTTACTTGAATCATTCCAGGATTTTGTTATTCGGTGAATGCACACCCCAACTTCTTTCGCTGTATCTCTGTGTAGGAGTCATATGGTAAGTTGTTTAGAGAACAGCTTTCATCTGTGTTCTGTAAAGTGGAATGCACATTTATAGTGTGGTGCTACATGGATATTTAGGATTGAGTCTCTAATTATAGTGAAAATTATAAACAAGCAGAGCTGGTATTTCCTTTAAGGTGTTTGTAAGCCTTTAACAAAGAGATGGAGAGCTTTTGTTGTAACAATACGAAGTACGGATATAGCAGTATTCAAGAAGTGAACAATCTTGCAGTTCAAGGTGGACATAATGTCACTGTGAAGGATTTAGGGTCTAAGAAAACAAGTGAAGACTACCTATGACTAATAACTAAAAAGCGTACACCAATTATGTGCTGATAGATGTGACTTATTTGTCCATACAATTTAAAGCAATATTCTCTACTCTTTCCATTCTGCTTTTCTCCCTTTGTCTTTTTTCTCATATCAATTCCCAGCTTCCCTGTTTCCTTACTGTCTCTTTGGCAACATCTGATCCTCTCAGAGCTATTTGTGAATCAAATCGGTGACTGTCAGTAATGGCCATGGAGGTGCTGCAATAGAATCTGGTGTGGAGGAAGAATTTAAATGAGTTAGAGGTAAGAAACCGTAATGAAGTAAGAAGTGTATCCACTATGAACTAGTTCCCCGTGATGTAGGTATAAATGTGTAGAATTGGGTCACTGATGTAGAAATCAAATGGGCATGAAGAGAGAGGGACATATTTCATCCCATGATGAAATGAAGTGTACTTATAAACAGAAGGCTTACAAGAAGACCTTGACAATAATATAACACAGGACAAACTGGGTATTTTTGTGCTGGAAAGGGTGACAGTGAGTTCCAATTGAAGTCTAGAAGTTTTTCAGGTTTCAGTGTAGCCATAGTTTCTATCCAAGAGATGATTATACATGATCTGTAAGTCTGTATGTTATGCAAATTAAGGCTCTCTCTTGGTCAGCAGTTAAGTAAATAGCATCAGCTGTCATACTTTAACATTACGGTCACTTCAAACATTTTTTTAGGTGGATGACCTTTGAAGGTGACTCTGGGCCCATGTGTTGTGCTCAAAAACAGGATACCAACAAAGCAAAACCAGGCGGATAGATCCTAACATGCTGTATCATAGTAGGTGCAAATAGTAATAGAAGTGAGAGAACAGGATGACCAAAGAAGGTAGAGTGCAGTTGTGTAACAGTTTTCTGTATGTTGTTTGTTTAAAAGAATCAACTTTGTGCAAACAGTGATAAGCATCAAACAGCTATGCAGTCTGTGGAGCACAATAACCTTTGGAGAGCTAGTGTGGGAGTGTGTTACCTACCCTCAACCTGTGGACTATTGTCTGTATACTTACATATATGACCAACCTGTGAGTAACAATACAGATGGCATGTGCCCAGGGAAAACACTCAGATATCAAATTAGGGTACCCTGTATAATGTTACACTGTGGAATGGCTGAATGTCAATTCTGTATCAGAAGGATCAGGTATTGAATACAATACACCAATGATGAGGATGCATCATGGAGCAGCCAAATTGCGTCAGATGTGACCTTGAAACAATGTTTCTGCTCCAATGAGTCTATCCACACAAACATGGAAATAAAAATTGACAATTCCTCCTTGTTTATAAACAAGAATTCTACAAATGTATACTTTGGTATGCTGTCCTACTACTCTGATCCTTTCCCATGTCATTATTTCAGTATTGCATTAAGCATGTTACTTATTGCCAGTTTCTTTACTGTTGGATGTAGTGTATAGCTTCCTATTCGAGAGATATTCTGTCTGTGTTCATTTTTCTTCAAGTAGTGTCTTGTCTTTTCATGAAAGTGTTTTGACACAAGTTGATCTTTATGAAATTACGAAGCTTCTTAACATTCTAGGGCTAAAACAAAAGCTAAAAAGATTTTCAAAAGCACTGAGGTAATGGAAAACTTTACGTATGGGAGGGAGAAGGGGGAGACGTAAATACTTAGAAGGGCAGCATGTATCTTGAGTGAAGGCGTGCTGGATGACCACATTCTAGATCTAATTTTGCTTTCAGTTTTTTTGAAACGTGAAATGTATAAATGCATTTTTCTTCTGAGATGTATTGTTCCATAACAATGATACATCATAGCTAATGCTGCTGTAAAGCAGGAAACTCCAAAGATGGAGCCTTTTTTTAACGTTGTTTCTAACTTCTTTCCCTAAATAGATTTTTTTTTTTTTAACTTTTTTTTTTTTTCCATCTTTTTGTACTGAATAAAGATAGTGTTCTGATTCATCCACCTTAATCACCAACTACCATCAGGGGGTTGAATAGCACAGATGTGGTTCTGTGTGCTTAAGTAACCTGAGTGACATAACACTTTTTAAAGAGTTGATGCTGAAGGTCCCAAGCCTCTAAGGATGGGTGGAAAAAAATACTCACAATGGTGGGAAAAGCAACCTTTCTTTCTCTGAATCTTTACTATGATCAAACTATACACTAAACTTTTTCATTAGCCTTTTCAGAAAATAGTTGTTGAAAAAATGCTGGGACATAGAATAATAAAAGCTTTACTTATTTTTAGGACACTTGTTCTGCATTTTATATACAAGTATTAAAGCAGTATAGAACTGAACTGTTTGATAGGGAACTACATCTATCCCTAGTTTGGCAGCAGTTGCTGATTAGCTAAATTTGTCCACAAATGTAGCGGTTTTTACTCTTTTGTTTCTTCAGGATCCAAAGGAAAAGGCAGGGATGCATGAGGAAACCCAAGGGAAATGGAATCAGTAACTGCAGTTTTCATACCTAAAAATCAAATTCATCCAGGCTTACAAAAATAGTAAAATGCACTGATTTCTAAAGGTTGCTTTTGCTTGCAGATTCAACAGTTATGTTAATAGTCAATCAGTAGATCTGCATGAAGGTCAGAATAGGTGGAAGGGTCGTCGTGGTTTTTTCAAACAGTTTAAAAACAATGGGTCCAGTTCTCTTTTTTTGAGCAGTATCAATAGGTGAAGTCTCAGTTTAACTGCAGCAAGCTGAAAAGTGGTTTTAATGCTTCCTAAGAGTCTTAGGGTTGGATGGTGTGGCCCATGATGAGGAAGAGGTAGGGACTGCGTCGAGAGCCGTAGAGTGTTCTTTTCAGCACATTGCCATGTTGTCTGAGGACTCAATAACTGTAGGATGAATGTAAAACTTCATCGCCATAGTGGGTCTTGAGTGCTACTGTGTTTAATAAAGCCACGTATGTCTCAGTGGGATAGGCACATGTATGTGAAGCCATAGGAGGCACAGTGTGCCGCCTTGCAAAAAGGTGTAGATATTACTTAAACATCATGTCAGTAGTAAGTGATGAAGGTTCAGAAGATGCAACAAGTTTTCCTGTGTCAACAAGTTATAAGTATTTGTACCTGAGGTAAGAATTTGAAAGATAAGTTAGCTAATTATAGAGATCTGATGGGTGTTCTTGACAAAATATAGTGACCTATCTCTAGATTTAGCAATAAAGAATACCAATAAAAGAACAGAAATAGGAATTTCTGAAATGTAAATTGTAGAAGAGATATTAGTACATGAGTTTATCGTATATAGAAAAGTCAGAATGAGTTATGAAAGCAGAGTGGTCAGATTTATATTTTTACTATGATTAATGAGATTAAATGGAAAAGCAGAATAGACTATACCACAAAACTTGTAAAAGTACAAATTTCAGTTCATAACAGCTAGGATTAAGACTACTTTGGTCTTTTGATTGGAATAAAATGCAAATATAAACAAAATATCCCACGGCTGTTTACAGCTAATCTCAAACTGCTTTGAATCTGACTAGAACAAGGTTATCCAGTAGGACTGACTTCCTAAAAGCTAATACTTTGCCAAAGTTTATTTTTAGCAAGTGAGAGGGGGAAAGGCTGCCCATGATTCAGTTATCTGGATCGATTCTGATGTCAGAAAAATGCATGAACTAGAAATTATGTATGTTACTACAGGGAGCCTCTGTGCATATGAGCAGTATTTTTACTGTTTGAATGACCAGAAAGGAAAAATAGTGATTCAGGGCAATAAAACAAAGTGTGGAGTAGACAGTTAAATTGGGTGCTTGAATGTTCTGCCTTTGAAGGTTTATTTTATCTAAATATTTAAAAAATCAGGCATTGTTATAAAACAAAAAATACTTCTTTTTTGTAAACATAAACGTAAACTGAAATCAAGATATTGTTGATACCAAGTTTTCAAGCAGGTGCAAAAGGTACATTTGTAAGGTACTAAATGCCTGTTTTTACTGAATTTCATCTTCATATGGGAACCTCAAACTCTCTACTCTGTTGCGCAGATAATGAGAACTTTTGTAGTTTCTTGAACTATGATAAATAAGAATGGATAAATAATGGATATGAGGTGATTCTCAATTGGTGAGAATTACAAGAATTGTATTTTAGGAAGGTTATTTAGTAAATCTCTAGCACAAATGTTTCGCTCTCTCTGAAGCAGCCAGTATGGACCATCATGAGGGGTGTGTTAATGGATTAGATGGCCCCAGATTTGGCTGGGTATTTCAGCTGCTCTTGTGAAACATCATGTGACATGGAATTTTTGAATTTCAAAAAGACTGTAGCTTTTGAGGCAATCCTAAGCTGTAGTGATTGGTCTAGATGAAGTATATAATAAATAATTCCCTTTTGAACATACAGGTCACACTACTAACTTCTGTGTGTTTTGTGCTTTGCATGTGAATTCTGGAGCAGCTATTGTCTGATTTAGACATTACCCCTGTATTTTTTTCCTACTAATAGTAAGGATTTTAGAGACAAGCAGCAGCAACCGAAAGCGATACCAGTGCAAAACACTTAGTGTGTATCTTTTAAGTCACATATTGAGCATATACGTCACACTGCTCCTTCTAGCAAGTTATGCATTTTCCACATTTTATTAAGCAAATTCTGACAGAAGCGAGCAGTTACCAGTACAATTTTATTTAATTCCTAGTGAATTTATAATGAACAAGCAGTGACATTCCTCCAGATAATCAAATTCATGGTAATTGCACTGTTTTTCTTTGGAGAAACCCGTAGTTGTTAGGAATCGCAAGGAAATAATAATTTCAGTGTGACTGGTGCAATCTAATGGTTAATTTGAATAAGTAAAATATAAAAGAGGCTAATCAAATGAAGTGCTACTGTATGAGAGCTAAGTGAGATGCTGACAGGTTTGACAGTAGAATAAAGACCAAACCAAAGACTTTGTTTTGACATACCTGCAGATAACCAGGCAAATTCAAGTCTTTTAGCAGACCTCTTCTGTAAGGGTCACTTTACAGATACAGATCATGTAATTTGAGCCTTGCAGATTATTCTACTTTTAAACAAGTATGACAGAGAGGATTTTAATTCCTTATTTGCATAGCTGTAGATTTACACATTCACATGATTTTGCCGGTGGCATTTGATTCACAGATGACTGATTTATGGTCTTGAGCAAAGGCCAGATTCAGCACACACTTTATCATCAGGACTGCAACCGCCACAAAAATTGTTTGGAAGTCTGCACCTGTTCTTGTTAACATATACTATAGCCAAGCATTAGAAGGATGCCTTCCAGCTTGAGGCATTAGTTTTCTTATGAGCACGGTAGAAATAATTGCAGAGATGTTATGCTAAATTAATGCAGGTGTGAATTTGTTTACTTTTTTAATATTTAGTGGTGTAATTATCTTAAACATAATTCTCTAAAAATTACTCACTGCTTAGGTAAAAACCACAAATGAAAATAAGCATGTCAGGATGACTAAAAAAGCTGCAAAAAGGACAACAGCAAATAGATGTTACACTATTTCTGTGTAGATGAATTACGCTTTCAGTTCTGGTGTTCACCTTCTGGATCATTAGCCATCAGAAGAGAAAGGGCAGATGAATTTTTTCCTAATGAACAGCAAGTTCATCTGACTTGCTAGTTGAAAGGACACTCTTGTGTTTAACTAATTGTTTCTATCAGTATTAGATTATCACATTGCAAAGAAAGCATGGAAGTCAAGTTGTCTTTGCAATAGGTGCTGAATGTAAGAGATGGAACAAACTTGGTTGCGAAGGTAAACTGAAGAGCATGTTTATTGACAGGTGGCTTTGACCACTATTTGACCATGATCTGTTCTGTGATACCAGTGGTTTCCTGATGGAAAAATGAAAATTTAAAAGGAATACGAGGAACAATAAAATAGTAGCTTTGTAGATGAACTTGGGAAGTGTCCTTATGATGAAAGGCTACTGCTTCTTATGAATGGATGAAACTTCCGTGGGAAAATCTAAGCACGTATTGTCCAAAGTTGTGATGAGAGTTTTGGGAGTTGCAAGAGGAGACAGGAAGAGAAATATGAAAGTGCTTGAAAGGGAAGAGGAGAAAGATATAATTGCTGCAGTGAGAAGATGAGGAGCCAGCTGTATGTGCCCACTGTTCTGGGGCAGGGATGGGTGTGATGGCTTCAAAGCAGAAAACTAGACTGGTCTCATGGGGTGCATTTTGCATAGATCAGAAAGTATTGCCTAAAACCGTGGGCCCAGATACTGTAGCTAAATTGTGTGATGACAGAGGCCAAACAATAGCATTCCTGATGAGGGACCAAAAAAAAAAAATTCAGACTTCAGAAATGGCTGTGGAGAAATCAGTCCTGTCAGGAAAAGTTACGACACGCTGCTTAGGAGAGCAAAGGGGAAGCAGGTGCTAGGAAAAAATGAGCCAGGTCCTTGAGGAATTCTCATGCTTGACTATTCACGGTCCTTTTTTTTTTTTTCTTTAGGTGTATTTGCATTCTAGTTAAATTTCTAATCTATGCACGGCGTGCCCAGGTGCACCACAGATTTTTTTTTTTTTTTAAATTGTTTGGTCTTCATATGTGTACTTAGGAATTCCAATTTGCAGTTTTGAAAACAAATGGATCCCTTCTGTGGTTTTATTCTTTATCTCACATTTTATTCTTGGGAGACTGATCAAGTCTTGGCTATTCATAAGCATGTTAGATGAAGCATTAGGAGTTTGGCCTGTGTTTTCGAATAGGTTGTTGTGTGAATATCCATTATGGAAACGGGACTCTCTCTAGCTGTCTGCCACAAAGAATGGAATAATGCAATTCTGAGAATAGGGATCAGGCAGTTGGTAGTTTGGAGGCAAGTGTAATAGTTCATAAAAGAAGTTGCTGTGGTATTTGGTTTAGCTAGCCACTCTAAAAGAAGGAACTTGATTCTGAGATTCTGAAGTCAGTACCCTGAACTATCGATGAAACAGTTATTTACACTGTGAACTATCTGCTCCTTCTGCTATGTCTATATATTTGCTGATAATTCTCCGTGCTCATTCCTGTCCATTGGTTTTGTACTGAATTATTTTAAATAGGGCAAATTGTGTTAGAATGTTAGTGGGATAGCTTGTGTGTTTTCTTTGTATACACTTATGTAGTAGGTATGCAAATGATTTATAGAAAGTGTCCATTCCTCAGAGCATGTACTTGGTTTTCAAATCATCAGCTGAGCCAGAAGTTTGAAGGTGTGTTGAATTCAAACATAGCATAGAAGAATAAATATATTGCAGGCTTTCTTGTGTGTAGTCCTCTCAGAAATCTGTGTAGCTCCACTGTCATATTCAGTATTGTATATATTTTAGTTAGACTTCTAATGACTTGGTCGTCCAGTATGTTTAGGAACAACTTCTCTTTAAATTCATTAATAATGTATTTTTCTGAACTAATTGGAGATAATGCTGTGAAAGTTTCACATTCAACACCTAAAATTGTAAAAACATTCTCATCATGTATGTAAATTAAATATTCCTAGAAGAAGACTCTCCTTTTGTTGTTGGACTTATTTTCACCAGTGTTGGCATGTGGATAATTTTTACTGAGCATCTTTGTAAAGACATAAAAGGATTTTTTAGCTATTCAGTGCCCAAAAGCAAATAGGTTTATTAATGAACTTCTTCAGGGATAATTTTAGAACTCTGTTCTGAGGCCTCTACCCCATTTTGGTGGGTACAGTTTACGACTGTAAAATTTGTACCCTGTCCTGGTTTTGCTAAAAACAAGCTTCTCTTTTAGTGAATTTGCCTGTCAGCTAAAGCCTTCATATTAACTGCATTTTCCTGGATAACCAGACACATGTTTCGGTAAACCTAGCAATGGAATGCAAACTTATTGATAAGCATGCATGGACATCTCGTGAGAGGGGTGACGAGAAACAAGTGACCAAGAAACTGACCAACTGCATATAACATTCCATTCACGTGAATACTTCATATAAAAGTGCGAGATCACGAGGATCTCGTCCCTTTTTCCCTTCTGCTTATGGCCGACATTAGGAGAGGACCTTGCTAGTCGTCCCTGCAAACTGAGGCCTAGTGACAGACTGAATCCAGCTCCGATTGGCTGCAGAGTCTAATCCAGGACTTCAGGTGCCGGCTCTGTAGTTGCTGAGACTTTCAAGATTGGTTTTGTATATTTTGTATTATTTTCTCTATTCTTATTAGTAGCATTAGTAAAATATCTTTAATTTTTTCCAACTCTCTTCTCTCTGTCCTTCTTTCCCTCCCGATCACCTGTCCTGAGCGGGAAGGGGGGAGAGGGAGGGGCAAAAAGGGGGAAGTAGGGGGGAAGAGGAGGTTAACAATACATCTGCCAGGGTTTTATTGTCACCCTGCAATCTTAATCCTCGACATACCCTTAGATTTGTAATACTGTGAAATCTAATTTCCTGTTTCTTATAATCCTAAAATACTGTCTCTTCCTGCAAGTGCTGAAATTAAGATTCAGGTTTAGACTTGTAAGAATCTAGTCTGAATAAGACTCTTAAAAGCAAGGTCACGACTTCAAGGTAGTTGTTCTTCCGTGCCTTACCTCAAAGCTGGGTGCGTATAGTATTCTTTCCAAAGACACGTTCTAAACAAGGAACTTAAAATGTATTTAAATGTTTGTTTGAAGGAGGAACAGAAAAGTTTAGCAAAATGGATCTTACAAATGAAATTATTACAGACTATGGTATTTTCAGAAGCTCTTGTAGGACTGTATTCTCCCTTTGAACGCAATAATAGAATTAATTAAAAATACTCTACAGGAAATTTGTGTGCTTTAAACGCCACTAAAAGGCTTTAGTATCCAGCTTTAGGTTCTATCTAGCTTTAGGTTCTGCCCAAAATGCCTAGTAAATGCTTTTTGGCGAATACTAGAAGGATTTAGTAAAAGAGGGGTGAGGGGAAAGTGTTGCACTTTTGTCTATTTCTGCCACTTAAAATAATGTGTTGGTTGGATTTGGCTTTTTAACTCACAGAGGCAGTTAATTCTTATCGTTCTAATCATTATTATCGTTGACACCATCTGAATGAATCTGCTAACCTTATTTACAATATATTTATTACTGGAAATGGCTTTACATGTATATATACACAATTTTTTTAATATTATTTTTATGTCCTGGTATGTACATAATTAGTTCTGCCTCCTAAAACTTGATGAACATTGCAAGTTGCTTTCCAATTATGCTGTGCATTTCAACCTGGGATCCTACAAATGCTAACCTGACTTGAAAATTGAGGGCAGTGTGGTTTCGGTGCTTAACTGTGTGCTGTGTGAGACACACCTGAATGTTTGAAATGTCTTTAACAAAATCAAGGTAAGGGATCACCTTAGTTTCATGTAGATGATGAATTGGGAAATAGAGATATTGTGTTGTCATTACAAAGGCAACACTGTTTCAATATGGTATCAAAGAAGATTTTGTATGTTGTCTTCTTTAGGTGTGGATCACATAACTGTTGTTGGCATAGAGTTTTGTTTATATCTCAATGTCATTTCTATTTTTAAAAGTACCATAAAACCAGTTTGAAGTGCTAAATTTAGGGACAGTTTAGACATCAATCTCAACTCACGTGTTTCTAGTTCATTACACCAGTCTATTGTAAGCTGACTGTTATAAATAATCAAAAGCCATAGAGATACTATGTAAAACTACTAGTGATTTCCCCCACTCTGTTGTTGTACTCGGGTTTCAAATTCTAGTCTTCAGATAACTGTTGGCCATATGTCATTTCTTTTCACCCTACTGATCAGAATGCAAAGGCTAAGAAATGAAAAATGCTTTTCTAATATTTTCCTTATGAGCAATTTGTTTAATTTGTGTAGGAATCAAATGTGTGTGAGTGTAAATTGCAAGTTAATGGGTTCATAGCAGAAGGCAAGGCCATACAGGGAGCATAGTGTGTTTTGGTCACTAAATTAAACTTCTGCTAAGAGATGTCTAATATGTCTACTTTTGATGACTTTATGTACAACACAGTAATTTGACAACTTCTGAATCTCTATGATCTCTTTCAGGAGGTAAAAGAGAAAACTGGGATAATTAACTATCTTCTGTAAATTTAGTAGAGAAAATTTTACCTTTCAACTTCTCAGTTTTGTTTTTCCACATATATATGTATATAAAACTTTTTCCATATATATATATATATGTGTGTATATATATATATAAAGCTTTCAAGCCATTCTAGAAGCAGAGGATACCAGAAGTCACTGACTTCATCCTTTAGTTTTCTTAAGTGCAAATATCCATTGTTGCTTGTAGTGATCTGAAGGTTAGAATTGAGAATTTCTATTTTGAATAGGACCAAGCTGATGAAAAATTGAAAAGCCATGAAGCAAAAAAGAGTCTTTTGAGCATTTATTATTAATAGGTGGATGACTTTGAAAAACAGAGGATGTTAAAGTTCTGAGGAAGTAAACAATTTCTAGGAAAGGAAATCCGCCTTTCCATACGTTTATTTTTCAAAGAGAGGAAATTACCTAATAAGTGTAAAACTTCAGGGATACAAAATAGAGTATCTCCTTCAAATTATTTTACCTTTGACTTCCAGTTCTTCTATATCTTAAGATCTGCCTGAATGTCGTTGTGATATTTTCATTTCTGCTTTTCAAGCCTTCTTCTGTATAACTTCAATTGCCATGGATTTGGGTTTATGGTGTGGACACAGGTGCTGCTTCCTTTACCCAATGTGCAAATACATATAATCATGTTGCTGCAACTGTCTGTTTCTTGCTGTTTGAGAATATTTTCAAGGACTTTTCTCTCCACCTCCCTAGTTGACACTGGCCTTTGTTATTTGAACTAAAATCCCTAGAAGGCCTGATTTTTCATAAGAAATACTTCTTATTACTTATTACTGCATCCTTTGAAAAGTGTGTGTAGCTCTTCATGTGTCATACTAGCTACCAAAAAGTGATGTATCAAATAAGTATTATTTTAGAATTGTGTCTGTAGACTGTTTTACTTGTGGAATGATTTTCCTGTGCAGGGATAAAACCTTTGGTGGAAAACATGGCTGTAGTTTTGGATTCTTTATTAATTAATGATGTTCACTGATCAACAATGAAAGTGTACTGATGGAGGAGGATTAGGAAATTGCTAAAAAACCTTTAGGTAAGGTCATGCTGATATCTGTGTTGTCATCACTGTACTTGCCACTTACATGAGGGTCTATGTCTGTTAGCTGAAAAATTAGTTCTGGCCAGCAAATATGTCAACGTAGAGCAAATAACTGGCAATACAGGTGTAACATCCTGTGTTGCCTTTAACACAGTGAACATCAGCTTGTCTTTCCCCTGCTAGGAAAAGCATGACTATAGCTCAAATAAGCATTTCAAACTAATAGCCTGTTGTACTATTAATGGTACTATAGAGAACACAAGTAGCAAACAAAAGCTGTAAAAGAGCTCTTATTTTCACTTAGCTGAAGCAATACATGATAAATGACTACATGCTAACGTGATTCTGTTAAGAAGGCAGCAAAACAAACAAAAGCTCAGCACTGATTTCCTGAGCCATTTTCCTGGTGGGCTCAGGCTACTTTGTGTATTGAGTACCCACTGGGGGATGTTGGCATTGTGCTATGACTTGACTTTTGTAAGCTGAAGCTGAAGAACTTAGAAGCCAAGTGCTCCTTTCCCACCAAGCTACTAGTGTGAGGAAGTCTCAAATCTCTGGGTGTTAAATGATCTTCAGGAACAGAGAGATTTGAACAGGAAAGGATCAGTTTTCTCCTTTAGGGACTTCCTGTTGATCATGATACATCACACTGCAGAAGAGGAGATTGGCCAGGTGACTTGCCATCACCAAAAAACGAAAGATTGCTTAGCAGCTTCCTGCTGCTATATCATTGCCTTTCTTTAACATACTTATAGAACTTATCTGTCCTCGAAGTCACAACAGTCTGTATTTAGACTGTCTGGAAAGGATCAGTTTCAATAATACTGCAATTGGAATGTCAAGATTTTTCAAATCCAAAAGTATGTATGTCATAACATCCAGCTGTATATATCCAGTGATGGGATTACTCTGACCAGCTACAGGTGAATTCACATGTTGAGTCCTTAATTTAACTACTGTTGTGTGAGTAGGAAAGAACATGTGAGGCAGCTACTGGCTGCATCTGTCTGGGAATCACCAAAAATTTGGTACATGTTAAAGCCAGTTTTTAGGGTCATGCTCAATTTCACTAAGGCCCAAGAGCCTTGATGTTTCTAGCTAGATCATTGTTTCTAGATGATGTTTCTAGATCGTTGACACTGATCACACTCTGATGCCATGGGTTTGCCATTCTGGCTCTTGAAACCCCAGAGCTTTTGAACTTCTCCACAGGAGTCATAGTTTGTGCTTTGTATGATTTATCTGTTGTCTTTATTGTGTAGGCCTATCTTAATAAAATGAATCTGTGGCTGCCCATAGCATGAAGCCACAAGCTTGACAGGCCAGTTCTAGCTTATTAGAAGTGGAAGGGTGAGAAACAGCTTTACTGTTCCCACTGAGCTGATTACAGAAGGGATGGTCCATGGCACCTTTGCAGAAAGCAATGATTCAGTTCTACTCTTAAATAAGGTAATTTCTAAATCTGTAAGAGATTTTGAGCTGAGTCCCAATCTAAAATAATATTTTCTTTAAGTCATGTTACTTTGAACTGTTACTCATCGATGTCTGTGGCTATCCTGCAGGCCCTCAAACTTGCTGTGCTGTGTGCAATGCAGCATAAAGAAGGTGTAGGCTAGCAGTTGGGCAACTCTGGTCATGATTTGACTTGTTGTGTATATTTGGGATTTGAGCTTGACTCTGCTCATCTGAATCACCTGAACTGCTTCTTTTCAGGCTTATATTGCAGGAAAGGACACTGTTTAGTGCTGGGAAAAAAAAATAACGCTAAGGATAACTAGGCACTGGAGTGTCTAAAGAATTTGGGATCTCTTTCTTGCTAGATGCCTTCTGAAACAGGCTGTTTAAATGTCTGTCAGGAGTGATACATTTACTTTCAATTTTGCTGCTATGAAGCAGATGAACAAGATGACCTGGAAAACTTATCTCTCTGAAGATACGAGGGATCATAGGAGAATTGGCTCAAATTCAATCTACTGCTTCTGATATTGCCCAAAATCAGAATGGTTTGTGACTTCCTACAAGCTGACATGGATTGGTTTGTAGCCAGATCTCTTTTCGCACCCTTCATGAATAACTAACCTGTCACTGCTATCCCATCAAAAATTCCTTCAGAATCAGTCTACAGAAACAACTCGTGTGAAGTCCTAAGAATGTGTGGTTTGGGGGAAAAGGATGTCATCATAAGGAGAGTTCAAGCTGACTTCAATTTCTGCCAGCATGTGGTACAGATAGAATTGCAGAATAATAGAATGGTTTGGGTTGGAAGGGACATTTAAAGGTCATCTAGTCTAACCACTCTGCAATGAACAGGGTGCTCAGAGTGCCCCATCCAACCTGACCTTGAATGTTTCCAGGGATGGCACATCTACAGCCTCTCTAGGCAAACTGTTCCAGTGGTTTGCCACCCTCAGTGTAAAAAAAAAAACAAAAAAAAACCCGAAACAAACAAAAAAAAACACCTCTTCCTTGTATCTAGTCTGAATCTTCCCTGTTTTAGTTTAAAACCATTACCCTTGACCTATTCAACAGGCTCTGCTAAAAAGCTTGTCCTCATCTTTCTTATAAGCCCCCTTCAAGTATTGAAAGGCCACAATCGGGTCTCCCCAGAGCCTTCTCCAGGCTGAACAACCCCAGCTCTCTCAGCCTTTCCTAATAGCAGAGGTGTTCCAGCCATCTGATCATTTTTGTGGCCCTCCTCTGGACCCTCTCCAACAGGTCCATGTCTTTCCTGTACTGAGGGCTTCGGAGCTGGGTGCAGTACTCCAGGTGGGCTGCAAGCACACATTGCTGGCTCGTGGCCAGTTTTTCATCCACCGGTAGCCACAAGTCCTTGGGCAAAAGCATACTTTTCAGTCTCGGAGCTACCATATTTGCCCAATAGCTATGGTGTCCTTGGGCGTGGCACACTTGGCTAACTCTCTGGGCAACTCCTAGTGCATGGCTGATTCCACCTGTCAGGAACTGATGGTCAAGCATTCCTTGTGATGTGCCAGATTACGTACTTTTCCAGTGGTACATTTAGTGATGTCATTGACAAAGGTGTTCATGATGCCCATGGGCTTGGTTAAGATACAAGTCTTACAATGGATCTGCTTCAGCACCACGTACAGATGGATGCAGTAACTCTGCTATTCTTATATTACTTGTAGCCCTTCTCTTGAGTTTTGTTGACAGCATTCTTGGAGTTGTTGTTGGGAGCGGGAGCTGACTTGGTAAGCTCAGGCATTTTGGTATCACCTTTTCTCACCGATAAGCAACATGAAGGTGGGCAAAGATGGAGGCAGTATAACTGCAAATTACTTGAGTCCACTGGTGTCATGTACATGAGCTCTTGAAATAGCTACCTTCTTTGCACCCTGAAGGACTGATAACTGTCACAATTGTGTGAAACTGTGAGTAGCAAACTGTGAGTTAGCTGACGCAATTGTATCTCAATGAGCTTTGGCTGACTTCAGCTTTATTTATGATATTAATACCCTATGTTGCAATTAGAGGTGGGAAACCCAAATGCAAATGTTGGATCTTGCTAAAAACCAAATATTGCCTTTAAGATCCGTCTGTTGAACAAAAAATAAACCCCAAAATATGTCAGAAAAATAACAGACTCTACCAGTCTTAGCTTTTACTCTAAAATGCTGAAGTGTTATCTACCTGTTACTTGAAGCATTCAAAGCTTTGCGCAGTTGCTTATGTCTTCAGATTGTGTTTTCAGTTAAGTGGATAATAGTAGCAACATGTATAAACTGACTAAAGGAACGCTTAAGGAAAGGTAGTTCTCTACACTGCTTTTACCTGTTGTTTGGCTTCTTGAGGAGTTTTGTACTCAGTTGAGGTGACCAGTATCATTCCCTTCACCCTGGGCTTCAGTGCCTGAAAGCTTCAGTCGTGGTAGGTCTGCTATCCCCTACCCTCTAGGCTATGAGTATCAGAAAACGTTAAAATTATTTGATTGGTAAAGCTAAGGACTGTTATTCATATAGATCCCATATTTTTTCTTTACTACATTGGCAGCATAACAAATTGGCTGAACACCATTGTGTTAACTGTTGAGAAGCCTAAATTCCTTTGTGGATTTAGTCATGGTAATTGGAACAGAAATTCAGTACAGAGTGCGGAGATGTAAAACTGGCTTGGCCATAGTCTGGTGGTTTAAGAAAGAGCAGAATAGCATTGGGCCTTCTGTGCTCTGGAACATAAAACCATGTGAAGTGAAAGGAGGGAACTGGAACTTCTGTTTCTTCTGTGAGTTTCTTTTGCTTTGCATGGACTTAGTCTGAGGCTAAGCAGGGTGGCTGTGCACAGAAGCCTGCATGGCCTCAGAGACAAGGGATGGCAATTCTCCCCTGAGAAGGGGGCACAGTCTTATCCGTGGCAAACTGTTGGAAGGCATTAATATTTCAGAGTAACTGGAGGAGAGGCAGTCCCTCAAATTTTCCTTTCTCCTAGGTGAATTCTCTTTATTAGGCTAAAGAGAGTCAAGCTCTTGCTCCGTGAGCCACATGAGGTCTGTAATTACTCTGCGAAAGATGGGCCTGTGTCCTCAAAAGACCAGACAGTAGCTTGATGCTTAGTATTCTCTGTCAGCAAAGTGGGAGATGTGACTGTAAATCCTTCCGGAAATTAAATCCAGTCTTTCAGTATCTGTGGCATATGTTTTAACATCCATCAGTACAGTGTTTTTAAAAAAATAAAATGTGGTGGGGTAATAACACCTTCCACAATTTTTTATGAATACTGAAAATAACCTGAGAACATCTTGTTGATGTTTGTGCCTCAGTGGCAAGGTTGATAAAACAAAAGTTTGTGTGTGACCGCTGTCACCAAAGTGGTTTCATCAACATGAGACACCTTTTGTTTGGTCCAGCAGGAGAATTTTAGCTGATTGGAACTTTACTGTTGAAGGATATATGGATGCTTTGGAATTTGGGTGGATGTAAAACTGGTATTTTAATGTTTGTCACTTTGGATTTGGGCTCAAAAATCATTTAGAGCAGCTAATTCAGCAAACCCAGTCATTGGAGTTGGTAAGTCACAATGAGTATTGCACATTTAGAGCACTAGCTTGTTTACAGGCCTGAAGTTTAGGCTTTTAGGGAAACCCTGCTCCCTAACGCCCCCAACACCCCTCTAAAATAACCCCTCACAATCTTACACAGTAGCGGAACACACTCTAGCAGAAAATTAGTCTGAAAGACAAATAACCTTGTACAAAGCTATTGAAACAATGGGCTAGTAGTGTGTAACAAGAGCGTGATAAACAATAAGCTTCTGTTCTCCATTTCCTGAAAAGCCTTTTTCATATTGATTTCCCCATGTGTTTTTAACTGTTTACTCTTGGAGCAAAGAAAGTTAGTTTTACTAGCAAAATAGTGCTCTTAGCAGGAGTATCATTCTCTTGGTCCAGTTTCATACTGATTTCTGCACTGGCTGTAATCGCTTTTCACATCATAAGGAGAGCAGTTCTATGGTTTGCTGCCAGTCATATGAAATTGGTGTAAGTGTTGGAATTGGTTACAATAGATGACCAAGAGGGTTTAAATATTTAGCTAATATGTTTTTGATAGCTGGGTTTTTTTTTATGCATATGATTTTACTTTAGGCTTGAGAGTCTCCTTATGCTTTAATGTATTTATTTGGTGTTCAGTTAAAGGTATTGTAGTTTTTAAAGGATTCTATATTATATAATGCTGTTCTTAAACATATTAAAAATATAACTATTTCAATGACTGACAGAATGCTGGTTTTGAGTCCTTAGATATCAAATTAAATCGGCAGCAATGATATTCAATCCTGTATTGCCAAAGGTGACTGTCAGAAAATCTGGTATTAACCATCTTTCCACCTTCTATTTAGGAAACAGATTGATTTTCCAGAGACATATTGTCTTGATAAGCATTTTATGGTGTTTTTGTTTTAGTATATTAGATGTCAAAGAAGTATAGAGAAGATGACAAATCTGTAGACGCTGACTCTGTATCAGAGCCTTTTACATCTTCAGAAACATCTAATCATAAAGACAGTCTATGACACTTTGTAGCTTTTGTAAAAGTCCATGTAATAGATATATCAAGATTCCTGAAAAGAAAATTTCCTGTTCTGTGGTAAACTCAGCTTACTGTGATGGCAGAGTTTCTCATATACAAAGCGTCTTTCACAAAAACCTGGCTAGGGGTTTCAGTGTTATATAATTCTATTTCTGTCACCAGACAAAATTTTATTATGGGAGTGAAGAAGAGAAGCAGACTTAACAAATTCCACAGTAAAATATAAGAACTGAATACAGCTAAACACAGATGGTGTCTTTTAAAGAGAATGCAGATCTACTGTTCTAGAGAACAACAGCAGAGGCAACTCTACATCAAACATCTGCCATTTTGCACAAATATCAGTTTGTGTTAATGAACTGAGAGCATGATTCTTCATACTTGATGTCTTGATGCATGTCTTTCAGATGTGTGAGTTATCAGTAAAACACTTTTGTAACAAATTCAGAAGGCTTCTTGGATACTCTGCCGGATCAGAGATTGCCTGATAACTCTTGGCTGGCTCTCGAGTGCTTTCTGAGGAACTCAAGCCAAAAAACCCCACAATTCCAAGCTTCCTCTTTTTGTTCTTCCTTTCTAGTTTCCAGATTTTTCTAATGAGTGTATAGGCATGAAACACTCCTATAACAAACATAAAGAGAAAAGTGTAGTAACTTTATTATTATCTAATGATATTAGTGAGGTGGGCCATCCAACTTGTTAGAATGAAATGAGAGAAAATAAAACCCTCTTTGGACAGGGTGGAGCACTCTGCTTTTTTAATGTGGAGAGCTACTTTGGGATGTACTGAGATACTAAAGAACATAATTGGTTATGCAGGAAACCAATATACTAACAGAACAATGTGGGGAGGGAGGGGAGAAAAAAAATAATTCCATTGTATGGACTTCAACAAGTTTCACTCTCCTTTAAAAGTTTTGTAAAAGATGAGTTCTTCAACCAAAGCTTCAATATGGGAATTATGAAACCTCAAAGCAGTGATAAATGCTGCATGTGCTACTTCTGTACTATTCACACAAGTTGCAATTTATTGTCCCTGAAGGATGTAAATAAACTCCCACTTCTTGAAATGTCTTGACCAAAGTTTCTATTGCCATATGTGCTGGGAAAGATACATACATAGGAGCAAGACTGCTCTGTAGCAACACTGGGAGAATTTTTGAAGTATTTTAACATAATCACCATGGGTAGCTCATTGAGGTAACTCAGGGCTAGGAAAAAGCTCCAGATGTAACTATCACAGTCACTTACTTGGCTGTGTACATATTCATCCTTGCAATGTTGAATTCTGTGTTCTGAAAGCTTGAGTCACTTTGTTTTTCCATAGACTATCCACCTTTCTCAACATGTAGCTCTAATGAAACTGTAGTAGAGACTGAAACTCAGGTGTTGCTTATGTGGGTTTTTTATGTTAAATGTTTTTCAGGAGTTCTTTTTCATATGATAGTCTATAAGATTTCCAAAGTACCTTTTGATACATATCCAACTAAAGAAAACTGCATGTGTATTTGTAGACATTGGTATATGTGCTGTCATTCTAATATGACAATTCTTAAGCTACTGCTACTACGTGAGGCTGAGGCATGCATGATGACATAAGGCATCAAGATGTATTTACAAGCAACCTTGCTAGAATGCACAGCACATTTAATGACGGGGGGAGACCAAGAACTGTTAATACATTAATAACATCTAGTTGAAATTTCTAAATTAAATTTTATATCACTGGAGATTAATTTTTCAAATTCGTTTTCATTCCTTGGCTTTATAGGCATATGATGCATTTGTCTGAAGGTGGGCATCCCTGGCTTTAGGTTCAGTTATCACATGTGTCCAATTGTTTTTCATTTAGTGTACGTGATGTAGAAACAACCACAAGTAATGGTTTATAAGATCTATGTGTAACTAAGTAATCCATCCTGTCCAAGAGAATGGCCACAATTCTTTCTAGCTCCGTTGCATTTCAGCAGTGGAAGCTACTGAAAGCACATCTGAGACACTAAAAAAAGGTTCATTCTTATTTGTAAGATCCTTCAGGATCATATGTGTCTAAGACATTTGCAAGACTAGCTGAAGTCCAGGACAAAGAATGTGGGTAGTAGCTTCACTCCTGTCTTTCTGTAGTTTTTTTTTTTCTGTAATCTGGGAAATACTCATTTTGGAGATTATATAGTGGAGCAGGTATGCAGCTCTTTTGTCTGTCAGCATGTTGAACTATTTTCTGTATCTCTCAGCTATCAGGATTCTTTCTTCTGGTTTATTAGAACTGTGTCCTGTAGCATCTGGTCATGGAGCTCTTGGAAACTTGTACCAAGTACCTACATGAGTAGCATGAACTGTACACTTCTTGGTAATGTTTAAATCGCTTAATACCAACCATTGATTAAATCACACTGCAGTATACCACTAAAGAAATTATATGCTTGATTGTAGTGTTGCTGATAGCCACAAAATGAGAGATACAATTAATCATCAGTGTCTGAAAAGCGTAATCTGATCATCCTGGTAGTAGTGACATATTTGTCTGTTATACTAATAAACATACAGTTATATTTATCTTTGAGACCTTGAGATTATATTTATGACATGTAATGTTTCCTGTAGATAAAAATAATCTAATTTATATCCAGTAGTTAAAGCACATCTTAGTATATACCAAACCAGTGCTTTTGTCATGTTTAGTAAGCGCTAAAAGTACTGATACGTAAATTGTTATTTACACAAAACAGTTGCAGAGTGTTTGAAAGAGCAGGTACCAAAATGGGTCAAGTGCTGATGCTTAATCAGTTAATGGTAAATCTGCCTTCTGAGAAAATGCTTCAGAAAACAAATGCTTCAGTGCAAAGCATTGTGTATTGTATTAATGCAGTAGTAAACTGATACTGCTAATAATGATTTTAACATATTCTTCTATTTTCATATTTGCATAGTATTTGGCATACAGATAGTTGTGGATTTTTAGATTGTAACTATCAGATGAAACCATTATGGATAGCAAGGTAATGTAGTGTCTGACACTAGTGGTCTGGTACAGACGGGTCTTGTATCTATTTACAAACTATGCTGCATGTTCCACCTGACCATTACAGCTCTCAAATTGGCTGTAATTCACACATTCATACATTGTCTGAAATATAAACTATTTGAGTCCTTAAATGTCTTTATTCACAGATCTCAAGTTAAATATAAACTGAGCTTTTGAACTTACATGACCTAGTTTTGTGAAAAGTAAGTCCTAAACTAGCCTTTTGGAATAAAGCAGCAATGATGATTAATTTAATGGGCTGGTATTATATTTAGAGTTTGTGGGGTTGTGCTTTTTGTTGTAGCTGCTTTTAACTACAGTATCACTAAAAATAGTTGGGATCAATTGGAAGGGATGCTTCTGAGCTAATCCATAAAGAATTTGTGCTATATTTTCACACTCATCAGCTTTTTCATTATTATTGTAAGTGTATTATAGCTAATGTTTTTTTTTTTTTCCTCTGAGTCTTCTGGAACAAGTATGCTTTTTGTGTTTGTTTTTAACAATGAGCATTGTTTCATGATTTTAATAGTTTACTAAATAGCCTGTGTGTCTGGCATCCTGTTTCATGTGTCAGTGTAACTCTCAAAAAGTTACTGTTCACAAATAAACCAGAAATTAAGGTGACCTGTGATGTTCTAAAACATGTTCAAATTAGTGTGCTTAAGTAGACTTGATTGGAAATTTAATAGATATTGAAACATTGTATAATTTTTCCACACCAGGCTGTTGTAGGTTTAGAGAGTAACTTCAAATCTGATAACTTTTCCTTGAAGCAAATTAGCACGTTTTTCAGTGGCAGTGCGTAACACTGTGGACATGTATGAAAAGTAGTTCTGGTAAAGCACAGTAAGTTGTGCCTTTGAGAATTGCTGAGATATATAGAGGAACATCTTGGAAGCTTCTTCCTGTACCAGAAGTTGCTGTGAGAAGTTAAATAACAATGATGGTACTGACTTGGCTTACCTGTGTTGTTTGAAACTTCAAAGTAATTAGCTTTTATGTACCCATCAACATTTTTGGGGGTTTTTAACTTTACATTTCCCACTATTTTTACGTTATGAGAGGGTAAGCTGGCTGGTTGGGGATACAGCAGAAAAGGGCAGGGGGATCTGTATCATCTCACTGAATGGCCTTGGCAGAAAAACTGGAGTGCCAATAGCTTCAGGTCACTAAGCTTCCAGAATAGCACTGGTGCTGAAGCTGGAAATGTGAGATACAGACTAGAAAGAAACTACTGGTTTCATGCTTGGTAAACTGATTTGTCTGTCCTCAAATCTGTATACAGGCCAGATATGATGCACTTAAATGCAAACAGAAGTGCTTCCATCTCAGATGAGCCATTGTGTAAAGAAGGCAAAGCATCTTCAGAGAAGCTAAAACTCAGAATGTGTTTTTTACATAAAAACATATCCCCAGTGGTTCATTTCCTGAGCTACAGGTCTTCAAGGTCCCAGATTTCTTTCTAACAGTTTTTTTCATTCATTATCCACACTGGTTGTTCCCTGCTCTGTTTCTTTAAATAAAAATTTGGACAATGAACAAAGATTTTGCTATGGATTTCCTGATTTTTTTTTTTTTTTTTTTTTTTTTTTTTTAAGCTTCAATTGGGAGGCTGGTTTTTCCGTACTGCATTTTCATTTTGATTGTAGGCAAGCCCATTGCCGCTGAAAATAGCTCAAATGTTCTTAGAAGAAAAACATCAACCAGTAGCTCAGATTCTTTCTCTCTTTCTCTTTTGCAGACTCTTACATGTGAGTTAAATTAATTTCTTGAGAGAAACCTTCATAAAGGGCTAAATAAACAAGATCTACATATACAGAAATTTCTGCATTTGAGACACAGCTAAACTTGTCTGTCTGGTAAGTTGTATCTTTCTTAACGATTTGTCTTTCTTCCTGCCCTCATGACTCACATTCTTGAGTTTCTAATTAGTGTTCAGAGAAAACCAGCTTCTGTTTGCTAGTTCTGCTGCATGCTCTGTATGAAGTCCTAAGACTTCTGCAAAGGCATTATTACTGTGCTGCTTTTACAAACTTCAAAATAGTACCTGTGATTCTGTATGGTATTTTGGTATAAGTGGGGTTTTAATTGTTTATAATTTGATGTTTTAAAGCAATATTGGTGATTGTTCTGTCTTGAAATTATTTACCTGTTTAACTGTTCTGAATTTAATTAAATATTTTCAGAATTTGTATTGCAAAGTATATTCTATGCCAAGTCAGAGTTTTAAAATAAACTTTCCCAGCAATTCATTCCTGTCTCATTACTTTCTAATTTCATCTTGTATAGATAAAATAGGTTCATGTTATTGATGCAATGATGTATTTTCCTTGGTGACATGCCTGTTTCCTAGGGCAGTAAGTGTGCTTGTCAGTGGTCTTTAATTTGATAATATGATTCTGTAACAGTTCTATTAAAGATATTTGTGACTTTGAGTTTCTTCAGGTATTGATTGTACTGCTTGAAACAAACATTTTTTTTCTTTCATTATGAAGTGTTAACTGAGTACAAAATCAAGTTTTGTCCACTACCTTCTATTTTTATTCTTTGTTGTGATTAAAATTAAGCAAATATCAGAAAAGCAAAAGATTTTTTGCTCAATGCTGTGGCTGTTCTAAGCAATTGTCTAGCATTAAATGGCAGTCTATATATACCTAGTCCATCTGACCACATATGCTGTGGTGCTTTGGTTTACCACAATTACTGTGTATTGATGTACTGTATGCCCTGGTTCTGCATAGTTCCTTTTGCAGCTTTGCTATAGCCATAATGCTAGTTTATTTCACAAATGTATCGAAAAGCCACATTGTATTTAAAAGGAGTTGTACATTTAATGTAAAGCAGTCGCTATGCATTATATTTTCTGAGGGAGAAAAATAGATCACTGCTTTTTCATGAAAACTGTTTGGGGGCTTTCCAATTCTTTTAAGTTTTAGTAAGAGGCTTTCCATCTTATTTTTGGATTAAAAGAGAAAATCTGAAGTTTATATATGCATTTCATATAGCATATATTTTTGTTTAAAATACACAATTTTGTGTAAAAAATCAGTTTTTCAGAAAAAGTAAACCAAGTCTGGTTCAGTTGTAACATTTGAAGTAATGTTTTATTCTGATATTTGAGAATCATGGATCTAATTCTGCTTGTTCTTCCTTATAGTAGCAGATACCAATAATGTAATGTTGATATCCACTTGGAAACCACAGGACTCTTGGTACCAGGCATACATTGTTTCAAATGAAACAGTTTCTATTCTTTTTCCGCTTTCACACACACAGTATCACACAGTGATACTTATGTTTCTCTTGGTTTAAGGTCTTCCCCATTCCTGTCTTCCTGTCGCACATAAAGCTGCTTCCCTGGTCTTTCTGATCAGTCACTCTGTCCTTGTACTTCCTAAGTTCTTTTGACCACACTCCAGTGAATACTTGTCTTACATTGATGGTTTTCATATAAAAAGAATTTGTCATCTGAGACTTACTTCAGAAGAAGCTGAGGTTTATGAAGGAACTTGAATCACTTTAGAGGCCATACTGTGGTTACTGTTTGAGCAATGTAAAAATTTGTGGTCCCTTAACATGTCCAAAAGACATAGCTGGAAGAGAAATTACACAAAATAGGGCTGCAAAATAGACAAAATATTTAGCAAGTATTTTCAGTTAAAAGCAATGCTTGAATTGTACAAAGTAAGGGCCAAGGATGATCTACTAACGGTCATTTTTTTAATTCGTGTAACTTTGAAGTTACTATATAAGACCAAGTTATTGCTTGACACCTAATTTTGAACTGAGTAGCAGACCTGACTTACAGGAACTTGTATCTGGCATGCTAACACAACCCAAATTTAAGCTGACTGAACTTGGCACAAAATTGAGCTAAAGGGAGGAAATCTCAGGAGTGCAGTGGAATTTCTTTCATTCAGTGGGTATACCTCTGCATTCATGGGAAACAAACAGTAACATTTTGTGCAGGTTTCTGCTTTTGACAGTGTGTCTTTGTTCACTTCCCAAAGGTGGTGTCAAATACATTGAATAAAAATCAGCTTTCTTACTTGGATTTTTCATTTTATTTAATGGGTTCCCTGGGACCATATCATTAAGTCTGGAATGGCCTAACACAGTTTGTAATTCTTTGTGTCTTGCTCAGAACAATTTAGGTTACATAAATGTGCTCCCTCCTTATTGTCTTTGCGAGCTCAGGTAGAGGGGTGAGAGGCAACTGTATCTATAAGCATTTTATGATGGAATTATTTGATCTGTGTGTCTCAGAAAATGTTTCTTTCTTGCCAGTATAAGTGTTTTCCAAACAGTATATGATATTACCAAACTGTTACTTTGAGAAGCAATAGATGGTGATAGCTTGGATTTCTTGTCAAAAACTTTATGCTGATAAAGATCTTAAAATAATATGCTGTTTAGTCACAATGTGTCAATACTGCTTCTGCTGTGCGGTCCAAGTTCAATTCACTTATTGATGGCAACAGGATTTTATGGTGTCTGTTCTCTACAGAATTCTGATCCACCAACAGAATTCTGAAGTGGCAAGATTTTAACAGCAGATCACAGAAATATTTTGAAACTGTGTGTGTTTAATATGTGGCAGTGCTGGAGAAGAAAACAATGTTTTGAGAGCTGTAGAGCAAGACCTGGTGACAGAGGAAATTTATCTGATCAAAAGGCCATCATACAGGCACCTCTTCATTGCGTTAGGCTCAGACTGGGGATATACCAGATTGGAGGTGCTTGAGAGCGTGTGTATTCTTATGTGAGACCTGTGAGTAGTCCGCACTGGGCTTACCTGGCCATGCGCTGTTCTCAGATGGTGATAGATAGCTCTGGAAAAAGTCTGTGGTGTGATTCTGTATGTAACTAGCTGCTTTAGAGGGCTGCAATTTTTATGGCATCCTGGCTACTTGCTGTCTGCAGCAACGAACGATGGCCCCGGGGTCTTAGGCTGTGCTCTGACCTTTTGATAGATCTGAACGAACTAGGGACTGGCAGGATTCCCAGATTCTCACAGTAGCCTTTGCTCATCATCCTTGACCTGCAGTTTGGGGGAAGGGGAGAAAATTAATCACTTCATTAATAATCAAGTAGAGCAATGAACATCTTCTGCCTGTAATTTTAACTGTCCAAGCTTTTAGTTGCTTCACCTTTCTACAAAAATGCCTTTCTTTTGAGATGTATTTTTTTGTAGATTCTGCAACCTCAAAAGTATTCATTTTCCATTTTTTGGTGTTTTTTCTGTTTGATTGTTTTTATTTGTTTTTAAGTAAAAGTTGATAGTCAAAAGGACATTTTTTTGCTTATGAAATACACAGGAATAGTTTAGTTTTCACTTCTGCCTTGAGCTTTGAGTTTCATTTGACTCTAACTTGTGTTTGAGTTTGAAAAATACTGATTTGGTAATAAAGTTGCATGATATATAGAGGATTTTCCTGTTTAGCCATCTGTGTGCTTGTACTTTAAAGAGAAAAGCATGCTTATGCACTGTCTCTTCCTAAGTAAGCACTTAACCATATGTCTAAGAAGTATGTTTTAATCTGTTTTCAAGGTGGCTCACATAAGGCTTTACTTGCTTATGTTTGTATGTAAGACTGCATTTCTCTCTGTATATTAGTGGCTTAAGTCCCTAAATGTTTAATGCTGTTTAGAAGGCTGTGTCATCTTTACTGCTAGAGGCAGCTTGAGCACTTAGGCTGCTTCCATGCTTGAGAATTCTAATGAATTGTTCCACAGAAAGGGTTTTTTTGTTCCCTATTTAAAAAAAAAAAAAAAAAAAAAAAAAAAAAAAAAAAAAAAATCATTTAGGATAAATGCATTTTAAAAGGAATTAACTTGGTGCAACAGAGTCTCTTAACATGCATATCTTCCCTAGTCTGTGCAGAAATAACAGGTGACACATGTAGTAGCAGCTCCACCCTTTTGAGGCTAGAAGTGTGAGTGAAAAGTTCCTGTATGCAAGAAGCCTCTCAACTTTGGAAGTGCTCCATGAGGCACCTGTATAGGATTCACTCACTTACATGATTCATCTCAGTGGATCTGAGTGAACTAAGAGGTGAGGTGCACCAAATACAGCAGACCTGTATGTGTGACCCTGGATCTCTGTCAGGTCTCTGGATCTTCTGGAAAGCAGCGGATTTCTTTTCCAAAGTCAAAGGAAGTAGAAGTGAGAACAGCAGAGATAAATAGTATATATCTAATAAGATCCTATTATCTTATTTACTTCCTTGGAGGAAAGGAAGTAGAGAAGGCATGAAACTACGTTGCTTATGTGAAGGGGCAGTTGACTTGGAGAGTCAGTTCCTCTGTCTTGATAATGCTTAGTCTTTCAGTACTATTTTTCAATAGTTTTTGTAGCCTTCAATATATAGAATTAGCTAGTTGATCCTTCCACAGTGATGGTTAGAAAAAATAAAGGCAGTTGGAACTTGCTGTCAGAGGTCCATTGAATGTCTAGATGGTGTAAAATCACCTTTTTGTTTCTGCTTCCCCCTGAGTCCTGCACAAAGCGTTCCAGTGCTGAAAAGGGAAGCTAATGGCTGATATTTCTAATGTTACAGGTCAGACCAAAAGTAAGATTAAAAGTGAGAATAAAACTTTTGTAAGACCTTGTTAGAAATTAGGATAATGATATGTGTGTGTGTGTGTATGTTAAACAAAAAGTTTAATCTACTGTTTGAACTGGAATTCAATTTTGTCTTAAGGGTGATGTTTCTGAAGAGCTGCCCATTTTAAGAAAGAAAAAAAATCTTGGAGTCAACATTGTCAACAAATGTAACTGGGCAAACATGTCTGAATTCCTAAAGAGTGTAGAGATGTACTGTAAATGTGCCTTACTGAATTACTTTAAACTCCAGAACTTGATGTCGTGTGAAGTTTGTATATGCTAGTGGCAAAGGTTGTCTCCCCACGCCTGATTTCTCTCTTTTATGTAAATAGGATAAATATAAATCCACTGACATGGAAATAGTTGTGTGGTTTCTTGCTTCGTAGCAGCTGACTGCATGGTGGTTTTCTAACAAAACGCTTAAGTGACAGGCGGCAGATCAGCATGGTGTTGATCTGTCGTCCTTTGATCTTGGAAGCCTCTTCCAAATGACTTACAAGGTCTAAATTTCTGTAGTGAGATGTACCAAATATTTGCTTGTAAAACCAAATGACTGGTCAAGAAACATTTGCTTCTGTCTAGATATGTATTAAAATATATATATTAGTAATAAGGAATGGGTAGAACAGCTGACATGAACCAGTAGCTGACTCCTAATTAGAATTTGAACAAAACTTATCAACTTATTTCAGATTGAAAATACTGTTATTATGTGACATTGGTAAGGAGCATGCTTTTGTTAAATTTTCGGATCTTTTTATTCCTTGGGTCCAGCTAAAATGAAAAGCAGTAGTGTCAAAATAAACCTCTAAATTTTGAAGTTTGTTCCATGCTTAGCAGTCGTATATACTTGACAAAAACATGTATTTAGGGTTGGAGGATTATTTCCAGTGGAAATCTGGGCTCCTTTGAATAAGGCTTTTACAAGCCAGCAAACACAACAGTGCAAGTTTGAAAGACCTTTGAGTCAGCTGGTTGAACTACTTATTACAAAATGTTTATTCATTGCATTTAATAACTTGTATGTCAATTAGCTGGCAAACCAGAATGACCTGGAAAAAGGTTGTTCTTATTCTTTAAGATTCATGCATGTGCGTAGGCCTATTGAACTGTCACAAACAGCTGCTACTATGCATTTGCACAATACTTGAGTATTCAGTGTTTAAAACCTCTGTCTGTCTATCTGGTCAAAACTTACGTGACTCAGTCTTCAGTCTGATCTTTGAAGATTAATAAACACTGACAAAATCTATAGGGTATGGACAAAATGTTCTTTGGAGAGAATCACACTAAGTGGTAGGTAGTGTGTTTTAAGTTACTTTAAATGTTATTCACTTATTTTCTGTGAACTCAAAATACTGTCTTTAGGTTTTTGCATAAATTGCTACATTTAGATTGAGGAAAAAAAAAAGTTTAAAATTATAGACAACTTCTAAATTTGTTTTCCTTTTGAGGTTTCAGGATTATTTTTGTTTCTACAGCCAAAGATGCACTTTTCTTGATCACATGCTCCTCACCAAGTAGGAGTAAGGCAGGTTTTAAAAAGAGCGTCTTTTTCTGCAAAGAGACCATCTTTCCCATCTGTTTCACAATGGTAATAACATTGGAATGAATCATTTAATAAATTTAAAACTCTGCACCCTTCATTAGTAGCATCTCTGATTCTGGCACATTAGGCACTGTGATACTTTGTGTTTTGTTGAACTGATGAAGTTCTTATACTCAGTTTTTGTTCGCTTTCTCTCTGTTTCACACTTGGTGCTCTCATACACCCTTGTGAATGACATGGAAGACGTTATCTCCAAGTGTATTATCATGCATAGCAGAGGCAGGCTGTGTTCTATAGCTAACAGAAGAGGAAATCTCAACAGAATTTTAAAAATGCAACATCCTGCATGAAGTGCGTGTACCTCATCTATTCATTGATTCTTCTGGCAGTAACCTTTCTGTGTGTAAAATTTCACAATTATTGTGAATAACTTTAGTGTTCCATTGCATGAGTTACACACTGTAACATTTAATACTTGTACATTCCTTTCTGAAAATTCACAGCAGTAAAGAAAACCGATTTAATGGATTAACTTTTCATTAAATTATATAATAAGCAATCATGATAGTATCTCCTGAATGCACTTCTAAGTCAATGGAAATTCACTGATTCTGGCATTCAAGTGATACAGAAATGATCATATCCCTTAGATGAAACTGATTTGTAGTAACACATAGTTAAGGAAAAGTCCATCCTGTCTGTCACTGCTATAAAGGCGATGAACAAAGAAAACTGGTATGCACTTGTTTGGACAGTACTCAGCGTAATGAAACAGTGATGGTAGCCCTGGCACTGAGAGTTACTAGTGATAATAATTAATACCAGGATCCACTAGCATAACCATGAAAAATGACTGTCCTGCTTTGGGCAAGTGGACAAATAAAGAGAATGAGCTCAAAATGCAGTGCAAGACCATTCAGTTTAGACCACAGTAGGTAGCTTGGCCCTTTATGTATAGCTGTGCTACTAATGTGAACTGTGACATGTCAAAACTTAGTTTTTCAGTCAGTTCTTTGACAGCTTCTTCCATTTTACACTGTTATTGCCTTTCATGCTGACAGTAATAAAAGTCACTGTGTGATTATTTTCTGCATAGAAAAATCATGTTGCTTTGAAATAGAGACTAAGGAAATTACTAACCATAGATTATAGTATTTTTATTAATAAATGTTTTGACTGTAGACAAGGTGTGGGGAAGCAATCAGGTCAAGAAGTGATAGTGTATTTATATGTCTAGATTGCTAGCTTCAGTCTAATCCAGGCAAGTAATGGTCATGCACGGTTTACCATAGAACAGCAATTTGGTCTATGTCAGCTAAACACTTCTCTGCTGACAAAGCAGTATCTTCTGAGATGAGACCACATAGTGTTCCAGTCTGACCACAGCCTCTTCTGTGTCTGGAATGAGCAAGGAATTTAAAGTACTCATCTCTTTCCCTACAGGGTGAAATCAAGGTATATTGATCAAGTGAAACTAGCGTGGTTTTGGTCTTACTGTTAACTCCAAGGAGTTTATGTGGTATAAATACAGCACGGAGTTTTTTCTAGGCAATGTGTGAGGCATAATTACATTTCAAAACCCGAGTGTACATTTACTAGATGCATGTTAGATTAACTGCAACTGTGTAAAGCTTCACACTATATTTGCACACAATTGGAAGATGCGTAGATACAGTCATAGTATGGAGGATTAAGCTGATGTGTCATATCTTAAAATCTGCAATATCAAGACCTCCACTTGAACCACTTGTCTTTCAGATTTTGTAAATAAGATATTTCTCACCATAATGACCTGCATAAGAATTATCTGATTTCTGAATTAGGTAATAAATTTAGCTATAGATATGGATTTTACAGGAAAAAGGACAACAAGCTATAACAACAACAACAAAATCTATTTCTCCGTAAGCATGGGCTTATCTTGACACTTCAATTCAAGCTGCTCATCAAACACCTTTTTTAGAATAATAATGCCTTGACAGCTGCAATAGATATAAAACAGACAAATACTTGGATTTTTTTTGTTTTTCTTGCTTCCTAATGGACTCCAGAACTTGATGACCTTTGCTGAAAATAACTTAACTAGCTGGAGCTGTATCCAGACAGAACTATTTGAGGGCATGTAGTGAAGGCTCAGCTGTTTGGACTGTGTTTATCATTCCGCAGATATGATAGCTAGACAAATAGAGGAAATTTAAAAAAAAAAAAAAAAAACAAAAACAAAACAGTCATGAGGGTGAAATACAAAGCTAAAAAAAAAATCCTCCCTAAACCATTATTTTTTCTGATTACTGATGACCTTGAGGAGTATTTCCACTATTAAAGTGCTGCTGCTCAAATGCATGCTGCATTTTCTCATCTAAATCGCAGGTTCGTATTGCAACGGTGATACTTTGTTCTTTCTCTGTGTTCATGCTAAGGGTTGTGAAAGGTCAAACCAGGTCTCTAGATCCAGTCTAGAGGCATGTCAATGCCCTAACTTTAGTGTGGATTTCATCACTCTCTAGTAATGTTACCATTATTGGTCAATATTCAACAACTGTTTCAGTCCTTGGGTCACAAGTACTTTACCTGCTGAGAAAACCTACCATAGGTCTTTGCTGGTTAATAATTAGCTTTTTGCAGTTCAACTGCCAGTGAAAAAAAATGTTTAACATTCTTTTGATCTTTTAAAGGGTTTCCCTCGCTCTCCCATTTGCTGTGCCTCCCTACTAAGATTCTATTGAAAAACAGTTTTCTTGTAACCAAGAAAAATATACTGTTCTAACAAATAATTTTACCAGAGGTGATACTGCTAGCTGTTTTATTTAAATGTGGTAGGGTGCTGCAGAACCAGGTGGGTAGGGAGCTGGATCCCAAGTCTTTCAGTCAGCAACGGTATGTTTAGCCAGTGCTGGATTATCACTGGAGAGGTGGTAGGAGGGGCAATAAACTAAATGTGTTGTAGGTCAAGTTGTCTAAATATGCATTACCTGTAATGCTTGAACTGGCTAATGAAGAGAGCTCACAATGATACTGTTTATTAGCAAATAATTTTTAGGAGCTGTGTCTCTGTTCTTTTTGTTCATGTGATACATTAATTTTGTTCCATTTGTGAAGGAAAATGAACAAGTACAAAACCTGCGTTTTGCGTAAACATACTAAAAATTACATGTATGTGTTGTCAAAATAAACATGGGTTCAGACTCTCTTGAAATATATATATTTGTAACAAAAGAGTCGTATGAGAACTGTTAAATCTTTATTAAAAAATTGAGTCAGTCTGGAGAAAGACTGTGTCCTGTATTCCAGTAAAATTTTACAGACTTGATTGATACTGATGAGGTTAGGAAGTATTGCGAATGTTGATCAAGACTGTAAGAAACTTCAACTGCTCTTGTGGTAGAAGACGTTTCTGTATCCTAGATTCTATCCTGTATCTGTATTTTTGGGGAGGACTAAGTCATCTTTAATTTTGGCATAATCTGTTGTTTCTGTAATGGAAGCCTGCCTCAGAAAATACTGAACTACACTGTCATGGTACTGTCAAATATTCTGCTTGTTAATTTCCAGGATGCAGTTTCATTGCCTGAAAGGGTGGAGAACTTCATTAGTTTCCTTAAGACCTTTGGTACAGTCAGCTGTTTTTCTCTGCTGAGGTTTTGCCTGTCAGCTTGAAAGCTTCAGAGTGGCTTTGCAGAGCTGTGCCTTGGAGAACACTGGGGCACAACAAGCTGCTCTGTCGTGGTGAGGAAAGGGCAAGTCCCGCAGCGGCTTTGACATGGCAGCACCTGGTGTGCCTCAGGATACAAGCCTATCCTCAAAGGTAACCTTGTAGTAACACCAATAGCAAGTCCTACAAAGCCATCAGTAGGTATAAAGGCTGAAGTTTGTTATGTGTGGGGAAAGCCTAATTGAATGGAAGGAAGCAGGAAGTTGTCTTGCACTATCACTATTTAATCATGCAAATATTTAAATGATTGTCAAATAGACATTTACCTGTATATGTGAACACAAGCCTTGGCATATGCCAAAGAGATTCTCGCAGTATTGATGCAGTGTGATTTTTTTTTTTTTTTTTTTTTTTTTTTTTTATTTTTTTAATCTTCTCCCCTCCCAACCCGCCCAGTCCCCTGACCCCACGCCCCCAGCTTCAGTGCAGCGGGATGGCTTTAATCTTGATCGAATTTACTTTTCTGAAAATGAGGTGTTAACCTATAGTGGACATGGTATCTTCTCTCTGAATTCATCAGATACATCAGGGATACTTGGATGAATAGAGACACAGTTGCAAAGTAAACTTTTGTAGTTAAAGCTTTCAATTGCCTGATTCTTGCAGGTGCGGTATTCCAATTTTCTGCCATGTTTGTGTATTGTGCTGTCGGTACCTTGATCCTCAGTCTAGAAAAACTGGTCCTATATTAGTCAATATTTATTTTTCAACAGTATTTCCTTTCACATTGATAAATACTTAATACCAGAAATTAAAATAGTCTTTGTGGGGAATTTTTTCTCTTTTGACCAGGTAGCATACTTGAACTCATTCCTTACTGCCAACTCTGTGACTTAATTCCAAGTTACAATTTAATTTGGCCTTATTTGCTAAGCTGTTAGGTTTCTGTTACTGTATTTTAGAGATTGGGGGTGGCTTTAATGCAGCAATGATGGATCTTCAGCCAATCCCAATGATGAAAATGACTTTCAGAATTGTTACTGTTTTGGGCTTTGTACTTGCCCTTTTCATACAGGGCGTAGTGATTGTAATAAGTGAGCAGACCATTCCTCTGTGGAAGTGCCTGGTGGATTTTTCTTCTGAGTGTGGCTGAGTAATGTAGTTTGTCCCTGTTCCTAGTGTCAGAATTTATTTAAATACCTTCATTTTACCTTTGTGCCCATTTCCTAATCTCTTCCTTTTGCTTCTACAGAGCAGTAGGAATATTACTCAAGTCAGTGTCTAGAGCAGCAGAAAGGTTGTATAGCTAAGAGCAGAATTCATCAGCTTTATTACTGTTTCTATAAAGTTGCAAGCTACAGAGCATTATAGTAGAGAAAAAAATATTAGAATATCCCATCAGGAGATGGTATCATTTGGAATATTAAGCAAAATTGTCTTTCAAAATTATTCAGTGCTAAATTACTGTGTGAAGCAACTTAGCTTCTTTAGCTTGCCAGTTCTTTGGAATGATGAAGTCCTTCTGACCAAGACAGAAATGCTAGGTTGACAGTTAATACCAATGTCTCAGTCAAGCTTGTCTGAGTAGTTGCTTGTTTTCAGTGGTGTAATTAAACACATTAGGCTAGAGATATAGTAAGCTCTTAGTCTTTGAAAATGACCAGCTTCGATGTGAAGTCTATATGAACTGCAGGCCAACTATCCCTGCATTTTTGTAATAATTTTTAAGTCAGTGTAACACTTTTCAAACTGAAAATGTTTATGCAAAAAAGGTGTTAGATTTTGGTCTTAGTTGAAGGATTGGTTCTCATTTGGACCAGTAGATGAGTCCAACTCACCTCACATCAAGCGATGAGTAGACCTGACAGAGGGCAAGGAGGAGTGACAGGGAAAGGAGATGCACCTTTCTTGTGGTAAAGGCAGGATCCTCGATTGAGTTGAACCAACTTTAGAACCGGACAACTTGTCCTCTGTAACCTTTGTAGGAAATGGCAACGTGACTGTCATGGGTTGCACCCAAGCAACCATGTGAAGTTAAAACATGCAACATGAAATCTCCTTGCACCTATGCAAAATAGTTGTCTTTTATGTTTTACTATCTGGACATCTTTACTACTTGGACATCTTCAATCTCAGAGGCTTTTTCTACACTGTGGGGCTGGGTGCTGCATGAGGTGCTTCATGGCTGGCACATGGATCTGCAGCCATAGTGGTGGAATGTGACTTGTGCCTGTATTTGCTCATGTCTGGATGACTTGGGGACCAGGGCATTTCATGGAGAATATGCCCTGTGCTGTAGTTAAAGACACAGTAACTTGGAGGCCAGGCTTTTATGTTTTCTTGAGCTATGGGATCCTTCTCACCTGAAATCAATAATTTTCACTTAGTCTCAGAGTGTGGTGGGTTTGGAGGGTTTGTGCTTGGTTGGTTTTGTCTGTGTTTTGTTGGTTTTGTTTGTGGTTTTTTGTTTGTTTTGGTTTGAGATTTGTTTGGCTGGTTGGGTTTTTTTTTTAAATCCTGTTACACCCTTATGTTTTATTTTTCTCTCCTGACAAAATTGTGCCTGAATCTTCCCCTGCCTGTTTTCTGCAAATTTTATGCTATTAAATTTCAAAAGTAATAATTCTTACCGTTGTTTAAGTTTTATCAGTAAAAGCTGTTTTTGCATAGTGTTACTTCTTGTGCAGTACTTTAAATACAGCTCATTTCAGTGATAAGTTTCATTAAAAGGTTATGTTACACCAGTTAGCAAGGTGATGAATTCTAGCATTGGAATTGGAATGACTGGGAAGGCAGACACTCTTCGTTAGTTCTTCTGCCAAATCCAGTTCACTATTTACATATATCTTTTTTCCTTCTGCTGGGAGTATCTTTTTCCTAAAGGACTGTATTTAAGGAGATATGGAGCAAGCTGGTTTTATATAGGGTGCATTCATTCTTTTGTTCTCTTCAGGTGGGATCTACTTCAGTGCTAATGACCTCTACTGCTTGACCTACACATAAATAAGATGGCCAGCACAACTCCTTTCTCTATTCCAGCACAGGCGGAACAAGAGCAGTTCACAGATAAAAGCAGTCATGAGGTACAGGATTACAGGAAGTCAAAAAAAAGCACATTGGAGTGAGAAGTCCCTCAAATAAACCACATCTTCCCATATTGTTAAAGTGCCCTGGTTTTTGTGCTGTAATTGTAAATTAAGTATGATCCAAGTTATTTTGTTTAGTATGAAGTGCCTTCTTTAAGCTGCTCAGGTGAACTTGGAGTGAAATAATAATATGGAAGAAAATGTGGTCTAGACAGTCATTTTACACGACTGCACATTAAAAATTAGTAGACATATGGTAAGCAACAGGATATCTATCACACTAGGTAACAGATGATTGTCAGCTTTCCCAGTCCCCTGAGCAGAAATAAGTATCCATTTATTCTTCTGTGAAGGCAACTGTACTACCCCATGTACTAGGTTAGTTACAAGGCTGCTATTTAGTCACAAATGTGGTCATTCTTTTACTGCTTCCTTAAGAACATAGTTTTAGCTGACTTTCATAGCAAATCATAAAATATTTACACAAAACCAGTTCTTAGCTGTATAGCTTCTTGATGTATAACTCAGTAATGCAATAGTAGGTTAGCCATTGTTTTCTTTAAAAAGTCACCACCATGCCATCCACCACCCTAAAAAGCAGAATGGGTTAAATATGTTATATAAAAAAATACAGATAGCAGTACACTTCAACCCCTGAATTAAATATGCGGCAAAAACTGGAAAACAAAGAGATCCAAATTACTACTTTGATAATTTTGTACTGGAGCTTTAAAAATCAAGAGTGTTACTAGAATATAAAATATCCATAGCTGACATGAACTTTTTGGAATCCCTTACACAAATTGGGTACATCTCGAATTACTGTACTCCAGCATGTTCATTAAACATTAAAGTGCCTTCATCTATTGACTTCACAAATCATCAGATACTGAAAATCAAAACTTTTTAAACTTGTACTATGCATGCTGAATTTGATTACTGATATCAATCATAGTAGTGTTCTGCACAGATTTCCATCCTGGTGAGTTTAGAAACTTTGGATGCAACAATTAGGAAATCTGACACGTTCTGCAGTAGGCGAAAGACTTAACTGTGAGCAATGACAGAATAAAACATATACTGAAAATATATTGATAATGTAAAACATCTGAAAGCCAACAAAGTAGAAGCAGTTTGGCAACACTGATTTTGTTAAACCACAATATGGTACTGAAGGTAGTGAAGGGAACTCATCCAGTGTTCCTGCTTGTTTCAGTTCTGCACAGGGCAGTATCTGCACTGATTTGTATCCCATCAACTTTAGCAGATCTCAGGCACATCTATCAAGAGGGAATAGGCCAAGAGTTCAATGTGGAATCAGGTCATTCGTTTTGGAGGGGTTTTTTTTCCTAAGGAAATAAATCAAATTTTAAATAGGTGCAATGAATCCAGCTTTTAGTCTGTGGTGCCATCTCTTGTCATTTCATGCACAAATGTCTATTTGTGTCTCATGGAGTCTTTCTTCATCTCCTGGTATTACCTGAGAATTTTAGCTTTGTTTAAATTTGAAATATCCAGCCAAAGCTTGAAAAGATATTCCAGTTGCTCCCTAATCAGAAGTTATGTTCGCTCCAGGGACAGAAGATACAGTATTTCATTTTAATTTCTTTTTAAATTTTTATGTTGAAGTTTTCAACTATTTTTGGCTAAATAGCTGATATTGGCAGTACTGTTGAAATGTGCTGTTCCTAGAATTGCTAGATGCATGCATTAAAATAAATTAGAACTCCTGCGGGTGTCTGATGAAACAAGTTAGAATGTTTAGTTTAAACTAGTTTTAAGCACCCGTTCTTGCCAGTATTACTTTACGTGATTTAGGTTCTAATTTTTGTCTGAGCTCAGCTTGCAGGAGTGCTGTTTGCCTCTTTCTTCCTTGGTTGGCTGGTGGAAAATGTGCAAAATATACCCTCTTGGAAGGGTACAGGATCAAGTCCCCAGAATAAAAGTCCTCTCGGGCAGCACCAGAAGTCACAGAAGCATATCATGCCTCTCCCTTCGCATGATACCACTATGGAGCATGTCTCAGGGGAAACTATCTAGGCAAGCATGCAAATCCCTTCTGTGCTGAGGCCACCAATTAGTGCCAATTAAAATGGATTTTTCTTTTTGGTAGCTTGGAAATAATTTGTGTACAGAAAAATTGAGTTCACAATTTGAAAAAAATGTGAATATTTTTAAAGTAGAAAAGATATCAGTAATTATTCAAAATGAAAGGTTCTGAACCTGAGTGTAAGATGTAAAATAACAGCAAAGAAGGAACAGCTGTGAAATGAGCTTAACATGACAAATACTTGTTGCAATACATTTGACTTCAGGCTGGAAAATGTTCAAAGCAGTATGTTAACATATCTTTTGATAGAAGAGAGAGCTCCAAGCCTTGGAATTTCTTTCCTCACTGCCACTTCCAACAAGCAGCACTGGCCACCCTCAATCCTGTGTGCCTGGCTTGGCTGAGTGAACCTTCTAGTCTTAACAGGAACCTTTGTACTCCTAAAGGAAATGTGAATTTTCACAAAGCTGAAATAAAGCTTTTAATTTAAAAACAAATGTTATTTTATGGCATGTGCTGTTTTTAAAGAAAAAGCAAAAATCTTTATGCAATGGTAGAAGTCTTTAAAAAGAAAAAACTCCCTAATTTCCTGATTAAACATAGCACTGAAACTTGCAAGTTAATGCTAAAATAGTCATGCAAGCTCCAACAGTTCTTCCTTAAAAAAAAAAAAAAAAAAAAAAAAAGACCTGGCTTAAATCATAGAATACCAGGTTAGAAGGGACCACAAGGATCATTTGATCCGAACTTTCTTGGCAAAAGCACCGTTTAGACAAGAAGGCCCAGCACGCTGTCCAGCTAAATCTTAAAAGCACCCAATGTTGTGGAATTCACCTCGTCCCTGGGGAAATTGTTCCAATGACTGATTTTTCTTATTGTGAAAAAGTTCCCTCTTGTGTCCAATCAGAGTCTCCCCATGTGTTACTTGCACCCATTACCCCTCATTTTTTCCATGTGACTCCTTGTCAAAAGGGAGTCTCCATCTTCTTTGTAGCCACCCTTTAAATACTGGAACATGGTGATGAAGTCTCCCCTAAGCCTCTTTTCTCAAGTCTTTCCTCCTGTAGCAGTTTCCCAGTCATTGGATCACCTCTGGCCATTCTCTGGGACCCTTTCCAGCCTGTCCACATCTTTTTTGCATACTGGAAACCAAAACTGAACACAAGATTCCAGGTATGGCCTGACAAGCACTGAGTAGAGCAGGACAATGACTTCTTTGTCTCTGCTGGTGATGCCCCTGTTGATGTAGCCCAGGATCCTCTTCGTTTGCTTTGCTGCAGCACACTGGTGTCCCATCGCATCAGAGCCACAATATTTCAGCCATGATCCTTACCAACACACAACAACTGGTCACTCACATTGAGCTCATTGTCCTCCAGGACCCCCAGGTCCCTTTCCACAGAGCTGGTCCCCAGCTGGGTAGATCCCAGCCTCTGCTACTTGTAACAAGCAGTCAAGTAACAAGCAGTCTCTCCGCTTGTAGATGTGTAATCAAGTATAACATATATTGAGAAATTATTTTATGTATTAATACTTAGATTTCATTTCAACCTGCGCAGGGGTACTGAGTGGCTTTTGGTTATTAGTTTTGTGGTGAACTGGGAGGTATCTAATGCAGTCTTCTGGAAAGCAACATGGTTTGCATAAGTAACTTTCCCTTTTTAGAATTTCTCGATAGAGAAGAAACATGTTTTCCATGTTCACTTATCTTGAAACAGAATTCACACAACGTTCTCAGACTTTTGCTTTTAAATCAAGTGTTAGGCTAAAAATGTCTCTTGATCTGCAGCAGCATCTCAAAAGCAGAGAAGTCATTAGGTTTAATTAGGATAAAATATTTATTAAACACTGGTAGATTAATTGAGTGTCTTCAGTAATGGAGAAATTGTTTGTGGGTAATGTGCTGTAGTAAAAACACATAAGACATGCATGATTGAATAAATCTACATGGTGATTTTTCCTTGTGGCTTGTTTTTCATCTAGAGTAGAGGTTTTATTTACATAGTGTATAATTTTTACATCATTCTTAGATATCTGAATCAAAAGTTATTCTGAAGACTGTCTTGTTAAAACTGATAGATTAAGGTGCCTGCAAGGCTATTGTATCTCCTCATATACTCTTAAGTATCGTTTTTCACCTGTAGTATATGCAAGTATCAGGAAATTGGTGAGATAAGGGGTTTGCCCGTGAAGAGCTAGTGCACTGCATCTTTAGTGTCCGAGTATAGTCGTTTGTGATAATGAAACAAACAAAAAGCATCTAAGAAACCAGGTAAGAAAACTAAATATGAATTATAGCCTGGGCATTTTGTATTATAGCCTATTGGCTAAATTCTATCCCTTGCCATTGAATCATTGTTGATTTACTAGAAATCAGTCACTATGGAGAATGAAACTTTGTTCTCTAACTTGAACATGCAACCTTGAATGTTTACAACAAACACTGTTGTTGTCTTACTGAGGGCTGGAAGTATCACTGTAGCTCAGAATTGTCTCATTTTCTAGCTACAATGCTTTATTGCATGTTCAGCAGAGACAGATAAAATCCAGTGTAAACACACAAGATGGTATGGATAAGCTGAATGGAGGAAATGCTTCAGCCAGCAGTGGCCTGAGCTGTATGTCATTCTCTAGATGGATGCCAAAGCTTTACCTATGTTACAAAATTTCAGAAGGAAAAATTACAATCAATTTTTTGTGTTTAGTATCAGTTCTAGAATAGTATCTCTAGATTCATATCAGCGAGCAATGACCATAGGCCAATCTGACTTCATTTTAAAAAGAAATTTCAAAAATAGGGCTGACCTTTTCCAAAACCCAAGAAGCACTGCTTCTGTGCTTAGTGTCCAAACACCAACTAAATTATCTTTGCAAACTAATGATGCAATTAAGCATTTCTAGCCTGTGGTATCCCCTTCAAATCTTTAAATGTAAATGGAATTTGATGGAAATTAGAGCAACTATTTTCTGACTATATTTTTCCAATAGTGCTTACTGTACTACTGAAGCTATAGAAGGCAGTTGTTTCTGTCCCTGTAAAATTGTTGAGGAGCAGTAAAAGGAAAAAGCTATTTGAGAGTGGACTGATGGCTGCGAGTGCAGCATGCTGATGGCATTTCAGTTTCAATCTCTCAGTCATCCTTCGAAAGGTAATGGGGTAATTTCGTCCCTGCTAGTGAAGTGATGAGTTTGAAAACTAGAAGATCCACATATGAAAGACACCGAAGTGCTAGCTGTTAAGATCTTCTCTGGATAACATCTATGTTTGTCAACAACCCACACTGATTAGTGCTGGTGATTCCAACAGCAGCCCTGTTCAGCATTTAAGTAACAAGTGAGAGGAAACTTCAGTTTTCCATATTTAATAAGGGCACTGTAAGTGCTATCTTTGCATGGACCAATGCGTACAAACCCATACATGTTTTCTCACTGAGTAAATGCTTTGTGCGATCTGTTTATGATAGCAGCCTGGCTGTTTGCATCCATATTCCTCAAACACATGCAATCTGGTAACTTGATTTAGCACAAGGACAGGCATAATATTAGCACACAGGTGATTGTAAGCAAGTCAGAATAAAAGTGCTTAGCACTGTTACATCACTGAGGATGTTTATGTTCACTAGGTGTTCGCAGATGCTCAAGAAACCCCAACCCAGGTTTTTGCTGTAGCGCTTTTCATCCTGTTGTGTCTGATTCCTGAGTGCTTAATTGTATTAACTTTCTTCTAGTACACCAGGCTTTGGACATTAAGACCTCCTCAGAACTAAACCCAGACAAATAAGGTAATTGCTAAAAAAATAATGGGTGTGGGAAATTTTTTGTGGCTGTTGAAAGAAAGGTATTTCCAAAAAGTGTTCCCTCACAGGATGGGAATGTTTTTCTTAAGTTTTATACAAATATTATTCTACTTGGCAAACTCTACCTGAGATACAGCAAATGCATGCTTTGTAACTTAGTGGTGACGCCACTCAAAACAGGGGTTGGGAGTTTGTCTGGGAGACAAACTAGGAAAGTACAGAAGCTGCATGAGTGCCGGTTGTCGTGGTAGAGATTTGTGTGTGGAAATTTTCTTTATATTTGGGGATAGTATTTGGGTAATACAAAACAGCAGGTACTCAGAAGCTTCACACCTCCTCCAAGCCAAGGCAAATATTTCATGGCTCCTGGTGTTATGTACTGTACTTTTATAGCCAAAACTTGAATATGTGTGCAGAAACAGAAATGTATTGTTACTCTGTCAGTGGTTTAAGTTCAGTTGAAACAGGTCAGTGCAAAACCTGTTGCTTTTTACTAGTAATGGCAAGAATTTTATTTACTGGGCTACTCTGGACCTGGCAAGACAGGCATAGAAATTTGAAGTTTTCTATGGTTATCTACTATCTTCAGTTTTGGGATGAAGGACCTATTACGAGATGCCTCAAATTTCTTGTGTGCATCTGGAAGCTACTCCTTTGAAGTTGTTGTCTGCCTAGTGCTATATATAACCAGATTCCCTGCCCTTTCATGTTTGCCAAAGGGAATCTGATGAGAGATTTTCTGTGTCAATTATGTATGTTACTGATTTCCTAATTCCTTCTTGTGAACGTTTGGTTATGAGGCCTCCAGTTCTCTCAGTAGTTTTAGAAACAGTTCATTTCTAATTAACCTTTCAATTGAAACATTATTTTAATAGCAAACTTGAGATTGCTGTTCAGGACAGTAATTCTGAGGAAATCTTAGTTACAGACCATATACACATACTTTATGGCATCCTGTAAGTCAGCTTTAATTTGCATTGATCTTTAAAGAGAATTTATGTGAAAAATCTACAGTTTTTACCAAGGAGAAAAAACATACAAAATACTGTCCAAAAAATACTTTTAAGTAGAATCATGTAGAGATAAATAACACTGAGACTGTTGTTATTATGAAAGTATCCTTTAGTAGATAATAAGTGTTGTTTCCTCATTAAAAACAAAACAAACCAACCAAACAACCAAACAAACAAACAAAAACACCACACAAACACAAACTGGAACTGCAGTCTGTCAAAGAAATGGCTGAGTAAAATTAAGAGGAAATTACCTTTTCCACATTTGTGAACATATTTTCTCTCTTCTATGTGTTAAAGTCTGTGTTAAAGTTTCTGACATTGCAGCCTTAGAACCAGAAAAATATGAGAACTAAGGCCTCTGTAAAACCGAAAGGAGACTTGTCAATTTTTTCTGCAAGAATGTCTTTTTTGTTAGAAATATAGACTTAATATCATCACTACCCGACAGCTGCTACTTAAAAACTCGACACTGAAGACAGCAGCTGAACCACTCACACTCTGTAGACTGAATTGGAATAAGCGTGACTGATGAGCATCAGAGAATGATAGCTGGAAGGCAAAACTCATGACAGCTGGGCCAGTGAATATAAAGACACTGGTGCTTAGTGTTCTGCAAAGACCAGCACTTGAGATCCTGGTGAGTAGATAGGGAGCACAGAAGCATACAGAATGTTTGTTGAGGATGCATTTGCAAACATGGCCTATAATTATATGCACCATTTCATGTATGTGATACTCATTGCATACCTAACTTGTGGCATGCTGGTCCTCATGTTTACCCAAGTACAGAATTTACATATGACTTTTCTTTGTGTCTATGCAAATTTTATCGGTTACTTTCACATACAATTACCTAAAAACAGTGAAGGCACGTTATTGTATGTAGCAGGGTATACTCATCTATGGGCTGGGTCAAGGCTGTCCCAAAATCATACCCGACTATTACAACTGGTAAGGATATATGTTTTGGTTATGAAAGAAATTATTGGACAAAATATTTGGTGTAGTCAAACCATAACATTTTAAATTATTTTTTTCCTCAGTTCCTGTGTATTCCAGAAAGGTTCTCTCAGATACTGCATTGTTTTAAAGCAGTTTCTTCAACTAGGTATTGGCAATATTCTGTACAACTCAATGTGGCTAATGAAGCACTGCATGCTACCTTCAGGGCTATAGCTATGGCTTGGCATAAAAATACGACCTTGACATGCTTTGAGCTGCACAGTGAACTAGTCGATAAGAAACGAGTGCAGTTTGTAATCCTGCATAGTCGCAGAGGCATTATGTTCCCAAACACAAAAAGAAATTGAAGCTGAAGAGTAAAGTGACTTATTACACTTTGAATGTCCAAGTAAACTGTGCATTGCCATTTGCTACTGTACAAAATACCCTTTATTGGCAAGTCACATATAAATTGAGATGATCAGACAGTCCTTTCAAGTGATTAATGGAATAGAGGCAATCATATCACAGAATCACAGAATCAAGTGGGTGTTGGAAAAGACCTCAGAGATCATCGAGTCCAGCCCTTGGTCCAACTCTAGTCCGTTTACTACATCATGGCACTAAGTGCCATGTCCAATCTCAGTTTAAAAATCTCCAGGGATGGTGAGTCCACTACCTCCCTGGGCAGGCCATTCCAATGCCTGACCACTCTCTCTGTAAAGAATTTCTTTCTAATATCCAGCCTAAATTTCCCCTGGCAGAGTTTAAGCCCATGCCCCCTTTTCCTGTTGCTAACTGCCTGGGAGAAGAGACCAATCCCCACCTGGCTATAACTTCCCTTCAGGCAGTTATAGAGAGTGATGAGGTCACCTCTAAGCCTCCTCTTCTCTAGACTAAACAACCCCAGCTCCCTCAGCCTCTCCCCATAGGTCTTATGTTCAAGTCCCTTCACCAGTCGTGTTGCTCTTCTCTGGACCCGCTCCAGCACTTCAATGTCTTTCCTGAACTGAGGGGCCCAGAACTGAACACAATACTCCAGGTGTGGCCTCACCAATGCAGAGTACAGGGGAAGGATCACTTCCCTTGTCCTGCTGACCACGCTGTTTTTGATACAGGACAGGATACCGTTGGCCTTCTTGGCCACCTGGGCACACTGTTGGCTCATGTTGAGCTTCCTGTCAATTAGTACCCCCAGGTCCCTTTCTGTCTGACTGCTCTCCAGCCACTCTGCGCCCAGCCTGTAGCGCTGCAGGGGGTTGTTGTGACCAAAGTGCAGCACCCGGCACTTGGCCTTATTGAACTTCATCCCATTGGAATCAGCCCATTTTTCCAGTCTATCCAGATCCCTCTGCAGAGCCTTCCTGCCTTCCAGCAGGTCGACACTCCCTCCCAACTCGGTGTCATCAGCAAATTTGCTGATGATGGTCTCAATCCCCTCATCTAAATCGTCAATAAAGATGTTAAACAGGACTGGACCCAACACTGACCCCTAGGGAACACCACTGGTGACTGGCCGCCAGCTAGATGCAGCCCCATTCACCAGCACTCTCTGGGCCCAGCCCTCCAGCCGGTTCTTAACCCAGCGTAGAGTACACTTGTCCAAGCCATGGGCTACCAGCTTTTGCAAGAGTATATTATGGGAGACAGTGTCAAAGGCCTTGCTGAAGTCCAGATAGACCACATCCACGGCTTTCCCCTCATCCACCAGGTGAGTCACCTGATCATAAAAGGAGATCAGGTTGGCCAGACAGGACCTGCCCCTCCTAAACCCATGCTGGCTGGGTCTGATCCCTTGTCCATCCTGAAGGTGCTGTGTGATTCCATTCAGGATGATCTGCTCCATAACCCTGCCAGGCACCGAGGTCAGGCTGACAGGCCTGTAGTTGCCAGGGTCAGCTCTGCAGCCCTTTTTGTGGACTGGGGTAACATTGGCCAATTTCCAATCATATGGGACCTCCCCAGTGAGCCAGGACTGTTGGAAGATGATGGAGAGCGGCTTGGCAAGTTCTTCTGCTAGCTCCCTCATCACCCTAGGATGGATCCCATCTGGTCCCATAGGCTTGTGAGGATCCAGATGGCTCAGTAAATCACCAACTATTTCCTCCTGGAATACAAGGGGCCTATTTGGCTTCCTATCTCTGTCAACCACCTCCAGAGATGAATTGTCCTGAGGGCCACCTGTCTTACTGGTAAAAACTGAGGCAAAGTAGGTATTAAGTACCTCAGCTTTCTCCTCATCTTTGTTAACTATATTTCCCTCAGAGTCCAACAGAGAATGGAGGTAGAATATGCTACATATTCTAGTACGACTTGATTCTGGCAAGACAGTTCAGCTGAAATGTCTTTTGTGGTGTAACTTCCTGGTCATCTCAAAAGGACGTTGCTTCAAATTTGGGGAATAGAGCAACTTTGATGTTAAAAATTGAGGCCTGTATCTGTCGTAGTTTTGTTCATAACTTAAACAATAGGAACAGCTCTGGAGAGGTACATTATCTTTTTGTTTCTGTTTTTCATGTGAAATGGCTGACATTGTAAAATTTTAAAACTGCTTGAAATGGTCTTTTTACAAGTTCGGTTCTGAGATACTTTTGTGAATCATATGGATAGTATCATCATTTCTTTCCCCAGTCTTCTTTCTGTCTTATCTAAGTCTTGATGTGTGGTACCCCCCCTTTTGTAACAATCTGGCTTTTCCGATGTGTGATTTCTTTCACTCTTTAGCAAACTTTTTGGTCCTCCTCCTCTCCCTGAGATTTTTTTCCTACAAAAAAGCAACTGAAAGCAATTCTCAGTTACTCTTTTCACTGCTTCACTAGATGACCTATTACTTGGTCATTTTTCACCACTTTTGTTTCTCAACAGTTTAGAGGCAGAAGAAATGTTAATCCTGAGTTTAATTGTCCCATGAGATTCAATTGTTCTCATCTGAGTTGGAACTGTCAAGTGTTAGCAATTGTGTGTTGTCTGTGGTCTGGAAGATATGTGACATGTTAACTCATTCTGTGCTGTAAAAGTGTTAAAAGCTCAATTAAAGTTCATAATTGTATCCAGAGATTTCCTTAAGGCAACAGGAAGTTTTGTTTCTTTTCTCCAATACTATGCTACATGTGGCTTTATCTTCTGAATAAAAATACCGTGTATCCTGTAATGTGTAAATCATGACCGTACTCTTGATCTTTCAGGTGAGTCTGGTATTGGCATGCTCTGTATAGATTTATTATACTACTTAGATGCACATTTCCCTTGGGAAATGTTTATGAATGTTTTAGATACTTAGAGTTGAAGGGTGCAGGTAGATGCTGTAGTCAAATAGTTAACTACAAGGAATATTGCATATAGTTGTTAAATACAACCTAGTTTCATTTGTGCTTTTTAAGGAGACCAAATTCAAAACCCTAAGGTGAAATCTCGTTATCAATCCATGGAATCATCCAATAGAGTTTGTTTACACTCCTACACATTTAGGTGTTTGCTCTGTATGGAGGGAGATGCATCATTTTCCCTGGCTTCAAAAAGTCATGCAGTGCAAGAACATGGGTGAGCTGGGGATTTTGTTTCAAAAACACTTGTCCAAGCTCATAACTTGGCCTTTGATTCTATGGTCTTAGTAAATAACTCATCTAGACATTGAACATCTGCATTTTTAGCCTTAACAAAAAATGTAAATAAAGAGAAGAAGGAGCTCTACAATTTAGCTGTAGTGCATTTGCATGCTTTTTTCCTCTTAGGCTCCTCTGACTGTTTGGAGTACAGAGGTATTCTTCCCCATATGACAGTCCAAACTGCTTCCAAAATGTTACAGAGCCAGGGTCCAAGTCAGTGCTTCCATAATTTATTTCGTTATAGAAATCCAGCATCTGCTGCATTCTATACGGAACCTACGTGGTACAGCGAGCTTAAAATTTCAGAAATTCCTTAACGGCCTGTAGAAGAAAAGTATCCGTGCAATGTGAATTCATCTACATGAACACAAACAGACAATGTGTAAACATGGCACCATACCTCAGCTAGTAAGGTATGTTTGGGTACAATGTTGGAGCTATCCTACTCTTAGTATTATCTTTAGTGCTGTAGTATGCTTTAGGAGCCTGGTAGTTTGGAGTGACACCAGCTTGAGGTTTCTGTGCCATGGCAATTGTATGTTACAAACATACATTTAGCTGGATACACTAAACTCAGGAGTACAAGTGACGTGGAATCTCAGTCCGAAGATTGTATCCCAGTTCTGTTGTTTCTGTACTTAGGTGTTTGGCTTCCCTGGGAATTCTGCAAGAAGTTGGGTAGCAGCTGTTCACACTCACACGTGCATGTCTTGTTAAAGAGAATTTACTTGTGCATGCTGTCTCATTAACAGACAGCACTGTATCTCTGTTACTGTTACTAAAAGTTTAGTCAAATATTTGTCTGTTTACTCTTGTTGGCTGTTGTGTTCTGAATTTGATTTTATTCAGCACAAGTTTTTCAGTGGTCTGTGTATTTGTTCGCCGTGGTTTCTCTCAGAAGCATATCTCATATTCTTGACATCGATCAGTTATAGAAAGCAGTACCAAAAGAAGACATATAATAGCTCAAGCCACCTCCCTCATAATTTAAAAGCTGACACACAAGAAATTATCCCATTCTTAACTTTATAGATAAGTATTTGTTTTCCTTTTTTAAAACAAACAATCTTTTTTGCTTTGATTTATCTTATTTGAGCAGCTAGTGGAATATTTGTATGCAATACAAAAATACTAATTATGCAGAATGAGCTGTGTTTATGTGCATTGTTCCAACAAATACTATATGCAGCACATGATGCCATCCTCTTGTTCTCTCAAGGGCTTGAGTTTTCCATCATCTATATTTTATAAGTGTTGTTACTTAACCTAGGGTAAACGGGGGAGGGAGGGGTCTGCTCACCTCATGAAATGTAAACTACTAACATTTTTTTCAATTTGAAATAGCAGTCAACATATAGTTAAGTGTCTATAGAGCATGCCATTTAAATGTATAATGAACAATTCTTATATCTAAGATAGGAAGGACAAATTAAAAGGCTGGATAAAAGTGAATATATATAAAAAAAAAAAAATCTAACATTTGGAATTCATCAAAGGCAGTTAATATTAATCCTTAGCAAGCCATCCCTGTTCAGCTCTGCAGTTTTGCCATCTTGTCATTGATGTTGCGAATTTCTTGGTATTGCAGATACTTTGTGTGTGAAATAAGGTGGGGGGAGGGTCTGAAAAAATGATTATTTTTTTTTTTTGTCAACTCTTCAAATGAGTCAGGCACCCTCACCTACATCTGCTGTCTTCTTTTCCTATTACCATAAATACAACCTTTGATGTACTTTATAAAGACAGAAGTGAAGCAGAACCATGCAAACCATTAGCAAAGGGGTTTGCATTTGAGAGCCTTTGGGGAAAAAAAATACTAATAAAAGAGTCTACATAGTATTTGGTATAGTTTTCCTTAATTTTCTTGTGTATGTTAAATGCTTCATTTCTAAAACTAGTAGTAGTATTTTGTTGTCAGCAGAGAATAACTATAAACACATAAATAGCTTACAGTATGCATGGTATCTGGCTGCAGAAACCATGTATTAGGCTGTGCTAAACGTTTAATAGTATTAAAATAAATTGCTAACTTTTTAATGCATAACACTTTTATTACTGTCAGAGGAAGATTGTCACGCACTTCTGAATTCAGAGGTGCATCAGGCTTGTTTCAGGTTTTGTAATTGCTTCTATTTTGCAGAAATGCAAACAGTTTTTCAATATTAACATAATTTAATCTTTACCATAAAGCATGATCAGTAATGCAGTATCAAACAGTAACTGCCAGCTTCTTAAATTATTATTCTTTTTATTCAACTTGACAGCTAATTTGCAAGCTCCCTCCCCCCACCTCATGTGATGACACAACTTTTAATATTCTGATGGCTGAATCCTCTGACTCCAGCTGGAAATGCAGATTTAATATGATATCAACAGGATTCTTTTACATAAGCAACCATATTCAGTATATTTGAGGTCAAAGATATAAATGAGTGTTCATTTAATGCAAACAGGGAGGGGGAAAAAAAAATAAGGTAAAGAAAAAATAGTCTTCTGGTTTCTACTGGGAATTTCTGTAAGTATGACCAATTAGGTATGTAGGGAAATCTGACTTTATAGGTTCCCACCTAATAGGGCTGCCCCTTTGTAACCACATACCAGACAAGAAGGCTTTGGATGCTTTTACTATATAAAGATATGTTCACGTCAAGAAGTTTGACTGACATTTTTGTAAACCGAAATATTGTTTATTCTTAGAAGAGAAACAACATCTTGTGGCTAGATATGGAAAAAATATTTGGAGTGGACATTTTTGGAATGAGTTAAGTAAAAGAAATAGTGTACAGAAAATGCTTGATGAAGCAGAAAGTATAAAAATATCCCTGAACTTGTTCCATTGCAAAAGTGCAGAATTAAAGCTGATTTTCCAGTTCCTACAGTAGCCAAAAAATTGTTTAGGCTGCTTTTAAGATAAGCTAACTTCACTCAGTTAACTGTGTGCAAGAAGAAAATTTCTGCGTTTTAATATGCAAAATAAGTGCTAGAAATCTCTTTAACAAGAGGGTTTTCCTTAGCCCTAAATCTAATAGATTTCTACAGTGCATGCTTACTTTTAGCTTGGGAATAATCTCATCCTTATACAGAAAAACATGCTTATATCTCACGGAAGACCACAGATTTTCTAAGCATATATTAAGGACTTTGAGTCAGAGCCCTAATATTTTTAAGTGAGAAAGCTAGGAGTGGAAACCTGCTACAGGTCTGATATTAGCCAGTATTGCAACTTCAGGTATTTGAATCAGAAAACTGAATTCCTCCACAGTATGCACAGTATCCTTGTCTACTAAATACGCCGTAGCAGTGTCTGTAACAGAGAATATATCAACACAGTGGTTAATAGAAAAAAAATAATCTGAAGGCAGTAGTTCTTTTTCACTTTGACTTTCTAAATTTCTCAGCTTCATGCAGGTTGTCTCATATGAGCAAGCTGTTGTCATATGGAATAATTATTTGACTTTAAGCTTTTTTAATCAGGCTAGAATTGACAAGTAGGCAGTTCTTAGGCTGCTAATTCTCTTTACCACTTCAGGAGCAAAGCTCAACTTTGGCCTTGTTATTCTGTGTGCAAATTCCACGTATTGTACCCAAACAATTGGCAGCTGCAGTGGGACCACAAGATGCCTAAAGGAGGATGTGCAAAGCCCAGGATCGTACTCTGGTGCTTCAGAGCAGATGCAGCCTCAGTACTGTGGTGTTACTGTAATACTGTGGTATCACAACCTAACATAGCAATGCAACGTAATATTAGTACAATAATACCTTGAGTGTCCTTATTGGAGGACCCATGGAAATCAAAGTTTATTTTGGGACCTTTGCATCCTTCAGATATGGCTTATAAGATGTGTAACAGCCTCATCTGCCTTAAGACAGCAAAGGAAACTTGCTTCAGGCTTTTCTATTATCCAGCTCTCAAGTACCCTCTTGGCCTTCTGATCCTATTAGGGAAGGGTGGATGTTCAGCGAAGACGACCATAGTCAGAGCACTAAGAGCAGCTGAGGCTGCCATGCCTTTGAGAGGAGATAATCTGCCTGGTGCGGTGCTGCCCAAGCCATGCATGCTTTAGTCTGCATTAAGGAGGAGCAGAGTCTTGCTGCCGTCCCTTCAGCTCACAACTGGTGTGGCAGAAAGCATTGCACTGCTTATGGAAAATATCTGGTCAAGTGATTGTATGCTGTGAAGCAAAAATGTCTGGAAAAGGCTGCAATAGTTGTATATTATTCCATTATTTGAGACAGTAAGGTGACACTGTAGAGTTTTTGTATTACTCGGAATTTAATACCTTTTCTGTGACTAAGTATTCTGAGAAAGAAAGCAAATTATAAAATAATAAGTGTACATATCTTAGCATGGCCACTAATCTTGCTTCTGGTGTCATGTGGCCTTCGTCTGCATTGACTTCTTTCCTGAGAAAGTAAAAGTTCAAAACGTGCTCCCCTGCTTTTTCTTTTGTGTACTTTTAAAATTGTGCGCAACTGGGACTTTCTGATATATCTTTCTCAAGTATGATCTGAACATTTCAGCTTATTACATGCAGAGTGAAAAGATTTTAATGAAAGAGTTTAATGAATCTCATGAAACAATTGTTTACATACAAAAAGCGATTTGCACATATGAGGGCTGGGGATGTTTCTGAATAGAACCCACAGTCATCTAATTAGACACGCATGGTATTAGTAGGCATTTGTAGTACTCGCAGGACTAGTCCAAGGACAAGGGATCCCTGCTGAAAATTTTCCATTAAAAAGATAATTGCATAGCACAAGGCCTTTCTAAAAAGCCTGCCTGATTTTTTTCTTGTTTTTAATTAGGTGCTGAGATCTAGATCTAAAAAGACTGAAAATAGGAAAAAAGTTTTCTTTCCTGGGTAGTAGAACTAATCATGCTGGCAGTGACTGAGGAATTGTGAAAAATGCAAAATAGGAGGTGCTTTGCTTATAGTCTTGTATTATGATCTGATAATCCTGGTAAAATTACATGTTTGATATATACTGACATATTATTTCATATTTTGCATTGCGGAATGACAGACCTACATCTGGTTAGTTAATAAATACAGTACCTATGTGTACCTTGTACTGGTGCAAGGAGGTTCCAAACATTATTTTTTATTAAGATGAGATTTTTGCTAATCTTAATTCTCCATCAGCACCCTATTTGACTCAACTGTGTGAAAACATGATGAAGGGTGATAACACTGTCCGCTCTGTTATATCCCTTAATGAAAGCGGATCAGAAAACATGGCTGGGTTGTGTGTTAGGTGGGAAAAGTGTGCTCTGTTTACAACAACAACAAACACAAAAACATACAGCACAGACAAAAGATTTGTTACTGTGAAACAAATTGTGAGATGGTAGTGGCAACACATAGTAATACTAGGAACAAGCTGGAAAGAATGGTGTAAAATATGCTCTGGCTCTGTATATTGCCTTTCTTTTGAGCATGTAAATTGCTTACTGAAATAGTAGCTTTTATTTTTTGATGGGGAAAGCAGCTCCAGATTGAGTAACAACAACGGATCTCAAAGTACATTCAGCAGAATTGTAGGATGCTGGATAAACTTACTTCTCAAGGCCTTGGTAAGGACTGGAGGAGAAAAACAAAAAGCATGTGATGTGGTTGCAAGTGAGACCTAGCAAAGGTATGTGGTTCTCCCATCTCTGGCTGATACAATTACAGCAAGGGGCAGTCACAGTGCTGTTCCCCTTGGGCTAGGATTGGGGAATCAGAAAGACAGTCTCTGCACTTCGGAGATCCAGGTCTTTGTGTGGGGAATGATTGACAGCTGATGCTTCCTGCACGTGTATCTGTGTACATGTGTCAAGTATGTTTTTGTGCTTGTAAGAGAGACCAATTCAGAAGACAGCCCAAGAACAGAACAAAACTTTGGAGAATTACTGATAGTCCCCTGTGATATATTTGAGGTTTCACAAAGGTTTATTCTGTAGGCTATAAATACATAGGGACTACTATTTCAAGATTCGTAATTAGCTAAAGATGCAAATAGCCACACAAGGGATATTCAAAAGGTGCCTGTCCTTCTAGCTGCCATTCCTATCAATGTTCACAAGCTTTTGAAAATCCTAGGAAGGTACTTAAGTAACCCTTAAGTCATAAGAAGCAAAGTAATACAGGTGTGTATAACTTTTACATCTAGGAGTGTAGTGCCTTGGAACAGTTGGCTCTTCAACCAATTTTCAGATAGCTAGGTACATATGTAAAAATAGAGATGTCGAGAAGACAGGGATGGCCCGTGGATGTTAACTTTTCTTTCCCTTAGGAAAGAGAGAACCTTAGTTACAAGTGAACAAATGTTAAGTCTGAACATATGGCAGTAAATAAGTACCATTACAAAAACAAAACAAAAAAAACCCCAACCAAACAAAAAACAACACCAAACCACAAATAAGGTCAGATGTTGATGAGCAAATGGATTCCACCTGGTGGGGGTAAGAGCTGAGTTAAAACATTTGACACTTCTACTGAGAAAAATGAAAAATAGTTAAACTATCTATTTCTGCCTCTGTTGCTTTCAAATGTATGTGATAATCTGTGACATGTTTAGTCTTCCCTTCATCTTAACTGAAGCATTGTTTTAGTAGATGGAAAAAATGTTGTGTTTGGTTTTTTTTTTCTCCCATTAAAAACAGGCATAATGTTCTTTTTTTTAAAGCTGGACAAAATTAGCTTAATAATTAATAAGTGCCTTAGATGTGTTTACTTAAATGAAGAAAACAACTTTAGTTTTAGTCATGTTTTGCCTGAATTGAAGTCTTGCATCTGTTTTAGCTACTGATTTCTGGGTGGTTTGTATTTTGGAGAGGTTTTTGCTACTTATATTAATAAATTGAGAAAACAGTCACTGTCAAGAATCAACCAAGCTCCTTTCATCACAAATGCCCAGTGAAAGTATATAGTAAAAAGCCGACTGAGACAGTTATATTCCTGGCCATTTGCCCTTCTGTGTTAATACTTGCACTGTGAGGTCTTTACAAGGTATGGTAGCTTTAGCAGGTAATAAATTAGCTGCAGCTGTTGAACATGAGTCTCAAAAGCTCTTGGCCAATGTATAAGTGTGGCAAATGTGTTTGTGTACTCTTTAGAGGGTAGAACGGGAATCTTTCTAAATTTTCTCTGGATACATCTCTATGGCCTTTCTGGAATACGAAAACTCTTGTAATGCTCAGATTGGTCCAGGTAGGATTGTATATGGTGGCAGAGGCCAGTAATCATTTATCAAAAAGATGATCTGTAATCATGGGGTTTGATTCTTTTGCTTCATGTTTCTTCATGGACATCTCTGTAGAAGTTTTTGTTGGCTAATGCAAAAGCTGCTCTAAAAAAAAAATCACCATCTTATCTACAGGATACTTAAGCTTGTGCCAAAAATGAGCTTGCTTATATCAAAATTTTGTAAACACAATATAAACAGATCCTAGTACAGATTCTTGTAGGTGAAACTTGGAATTTGTGTTCTAAAGCTGAGGCTGAGAAAATGCAATTCTCCCTTATCTCTGCAACGTTCACTCTTACTGTACTGGTGACACACAAAGCCGTTGTTTGGGATGCACTCTAGGGAACAGCTAAACTAATTCTTTTTCCCGAGCTTATTTATTTTTCACTGCCATTTTCCTGGGGAGATCCTCAAGGTCATTTTATGCTACTTCCTGCTCTTTTTTTTTTTTAAATGCAAAGCAAAAGAGCTACCCTTGTCTTAAATACTGCAGTGTGTCTCTCGATGTGTGGAGTAATGCTATGCAAAGCTGAAGCTCTGGAAGATCCCAAGCTCAGACAGGATGATCACCTATATTTCCAAAGCACAAAGCTAGAATGCATGGAAGAGTTAAAATGTGGCCGCAGGCCCAAGCTGCAGCTTTTACTAGTATGTCTCATTGCTGATCCCCCCAAATTCCATTATTTCAGAAGATATCTGTTAAGTTCACTTAATGGTTGGTGAAATTTTTTTCAAAAGGTTTTTCTCTGTGAAGAGAGCTGAATTGTAATTGAAACTGCCCTATGCACCTAAAGCAGGGGTACTTGCTGATATACTTACAATCATGCATTTACAATTGAGGTAAGGACAACAGTAAAAATATTTCACTATGGTACTTTAATGGGTTTCCTCCTGTGCATTTAATAAGATTTAATTCTGTTTGGACTTCATGTCTTAAAATAAATGAAAGGTGCAACACTCAACAGTAGTAGCATATTTTACTAAAACCATGAAGGGAATAACATCAGTCATAAAATAAATTAGGTCATCTGGTACCTCTGGAAATCAAGTAGTCCAGCCTCCTGCATAAAGCATGGCAAATCTTGAAGCTAGATCAGGTTGCAGAAGACTTTGTGTGGCTCAGCTTTGACTGTCTGTAAGGAGGGAGACTGCACAGCTGGGCCCATTTCAGTGCTTGACTACTCTTTCAAAGCTCACTTTTTCAAGCACAGCATTCTTAATCCCCTGTGTTGCAACGTGTCTATTGCACCTTGTCCTTTCACTGGCCTTTTCAGGAAGAAATCTGACTCTTGTGTTCTCGCTAGCTCTTCTTTAAGTGCTTGAAGACAGCAGTTAGATCCCCTGGGCTTTCTCTTTTTCAAGCTGAAAATCCACAGCTCCCTCAGCCTTTTTGCATGTGTTCTGTGCTCCATGTCCTGAGCCTGGTAATCCAGGCTCTGCTGGACTCACTCCAGTTTTTCAGTATCCATCTAGTACGGGGCTGGTCAAAATTACATGGAGTATTGCAGATGTGGTCTCACCAGGATACAATATGAGGGAAATGACCACTTCTCTTGACCTGCTGGTGATGCTTTTGCTAGTGTAGCCTATATGCAGGTAATCCTCACTGCTTGAAAGGCACACAGCTGACTTGAATTCACCTTGATATCCTCCATGGCTCCAGATTCTATTCTACAGAGCTGCCCCCACAGGCTATATGTGCTGCATGGAGTTATTCTGCTCCTGGTGCACGACTTTGTGTTTGTTGAATTTTATGAGGAACCTATCAGCCTATTCCTCCAGCATTTGGAGGTCCCTCCACTGTAACAGCTGCTTCCCAAATCTAGTGACCTCCATGAATTGGTTTCGTACTATTGCCAAGGTGCCTAATGAGCCATAAAAAAACAGCTGCACTTAACTTCAAGGAATGTTATTTTTGAATAAAGAACCTAACTTAAAAAACTGGTAACCTGGCTTTTTTTGCCAAAAGTACATAAAAATCGAGAAAGTTCAATACAAAATTCCTGGCAAACATTTTTTCTTGCTCCCTAGCAGAATATTTTGTTTCATATATTTAACAGAATGACACTTTGCCAGAGTTCATATTGATTCTTTGTTCTGACATTAAGAAATGGGTCCAGGTACCCTGAGGTGCAGTCCAGTACCTACAATTATATGGCTATTTTATTCTGAAATCCTTTTAGATGACTTGTTTAAAGGAAGCCTTAGCAGTCTAAATACAGTGAAAGGTTTGTTAGCGTGTGCTCCATATTGTCCCTTGTGGCTACTGTAAGTTAGTTCACGTTTCAAAATTACAGCTTTTTTCCCTTGGGAAGAATTTTGTAGGCTCCTGTTGAACACCTTTTCAAAAGCAGTGCAGAGCAAATGAATCTTATAAAACCACTGCCTGCTTTCTTTGGTGTTAAACGCTTCCCATGTCTGTCTGCCTGGAAACAGCTACAAGAGCTGCAAAGATGAATCAAACACACGACAGAGCAGCACTGCTCAGCTCGCAGGGCTCTGTGACGGCTTTGACCTCTGAACGACTCACTTGCTCCGCATCCATTGGAAGCTCCAAACAATGAGTCCCTGTCCAGCTACACCCAGCTCGGCTTCCTGCTGGCGGACTTGAAGGAAATCTGCCTGGTGTGGAACCGTGGCTTGCAAAACATTCTACAGCAGCCAAACAGTAGTGGCTGAAGACAGAGCGATTTATTGGTGTTAATGCCCATCCTCTTCGTGTATGAGTCATGCATGCAAAACAGTCTGAAACCAAATAGTTGCTAAACATATTTAGCCGAGAAGTGTTGGAGTGTGGCTGTTTGCTATCATTCAGGTTTACGTTCACCTAGCGAAGCATTCTTGGGGAAAGAAGCAAGTGTTTTGATAACCTTCTTGCCACTGTGTGGATGAATTACAAACTCGGTCCTGTGGTGCGTAACTTTTTATAAGAAAAATTTCAAAAGTATCATTTTGGCAAAGGTAGGACTGCTTTTCTGTGACTTTCTACTTCTCAAGATTCTTGGAGTCCTCTAGCTTAGTAGATATTGTGAGGCTTTTTGACATAGCAACTTTCTTAAACAGCTTATCAGCTCATATATAATACAAAAATTGTCACTAATAAGAGACTGAGATCTGTGGAGGGGAGAGGCTTATCATCCTCCCATGTCTTGGAACAAGGCTTGAGGGGGGGCAGGGAGGGGAAGTGCTGATATGTGGTGATGTTTATATAACAGGTGACAACATCAATAATCTATCAGTGAAGTCCTCAAGACTTGGTTCTGTTTTGTAGATATGCTGATAATGGTTAGCTCTTAAGAAGAGTGAATTTATATATTAAAAGTACAGGTGAAGTTCTTAAAATAAGCTGCTATGCCTAGGTTTTCAGAGAACAGAATTTGATGGCGTGCAGCAATGTAAGAGCCTTGTTCATGTTTCAAGTACCTATTCCTACAATTGTGCTCACTGCATTCAGTTAAAAACTGCGTTGTTTGCTCCTTTAGAATATAAATCCTTAGTTGTGGAATTATATATGTAATGGAGAAAGAAGAGTGATAGGTTTTGTTGCTTTGAGATAACACAAAGAAAAATGCTTTGCCTCTGAATCAGGCTGTGTTCACGTTGTGAATTCCGGAAGCCATTAGATGTACGTGGCAGTATGGAAATACTGCTTCCGTAATGGGAAAAGCTTAAACCAGCACAGGAAATTTGCATGGATTTTGGTAATCATTGATATGTACAATGTATTTTGCTCTTGTAAACTATACTAAAACTTTATTGATGCCTGGGGAGAAAGAAAAAGGTTACAAAATTGCTTTATGATAGTGGTTGATAGTTGCAGCATTTTTGATACAGCTCACCTGAATTTCATAATAAGGTGATAATTTGGCTACTTTTGCCTGAAAATTATATAGAATTTGTATTAAATCACTGAACATGCTCTGTGTATGTTAAGACAAATTCTGGTTCCTTGTTATAAGTGTATTTATCACAAACCAAAATTGTGGTGTCTGAAATGACAAAACCCAAAAAAATATTTTATAGCCAGTAAACAGCACGCATCTGCTTTGTGATGCTTCTACAAGTGAGTCCTTACATGACAACATTAAAAAATACCACATGTACATGCTGTATCTGCATTCTAAAGGCAGAGAGGTAGAACTTCTGTATCATAACAGTTCTGTCACCTTCCATTTGCTATGTGGTAATATGACGATATAAATTGTTCCCCATTAATGTTGACAGACCACTACAAATTGTGATTTATCCGAAAACATTAAGTGTAGCCATGTCATTCAGTGGGTACTTGTAACTGACTTACTAATGTGTAGGAGTAGTTTGCATTTCTGTAGTCTCTTGAGGCTTAAATTAAAAAACTTGAAAGCCTGAATTATGTTCAGTGAAAGAAATTCTGTAGCATGTAATGTCTATTTACATGTGGCTTTTTTGTTTGAAACATTTTTAATAAATGTGTGATGACTAAGGGATAGGATTCTAAACTAGAGTGAGGGGGCATCATTGACCTCAGTTGAACTGCACTGCTTTATAACAGCTGAGGAAATAGCAGGAAGTGTTTGCATTCTTCACTGTTTCTAAGACTAGAAGATAGAGAAAAGAGCTCTGACTAGAGGACAAACAGAGAAATTTATAGGAGTCTTAAAGAAAACAGTATATTTTGATTTGGAGTAAGACTCTTTCTTATTGCTAATACTATCCAAATAGATGTTTATTAGCTCTGATGACTCACTTCTTTTCTCTCAATTCAGTTAAGTATTGATTCGCTGCCATTTAAATGAGGCTGATACACTGCTCTTGTGCAAAAGCTTTCGAGGCCATCAAGTTTAAACACAGTTTTCTTACTTAGAGTATTTGGTGCTGCATACTTACACTAAGTGCAGGTTTTCTTCTTGGAAGAATCTAACGTACAGCATTTAGTTCTATATGCGTATAGAAATGAAAAGGTTTTATGCATGCCTGGGCAGCTTCTGTCCCAGTGCAAGTATTTAGAAGTAGTTTGCCCAACATTCACTAGAAATGAGGTATAGAATAGCTGTCTTCTGCAGCCACTTAATTGTGATGGAGCATATGACTGAGGTACATGTTTGTGTCTTTTTTGCTCATTAGCTAGATCATAACTTCATCCAGTATTAACACTTCTGAAATCTACTGAAGTGAAGCGAATAATCCCGTCTCTGAAGATGCTGGATAGAGCAGAAGGATTAACTGTATTTGCCAGCCAGCACTAAGGCCATGAAAGACAACAGGATGTTCAATATAAATTACAAAGGGCACAAAGGAGCAGATACTTATTCTTGAAACCTACAGTTCTGGTTTGCTTAATACTCAGAAGCTTTCGCTTGTTCAGAGTTTGTGCACTTCATAAAAAGTGGCATGGCTCTACTTAATAATTCACTGCTGATATGTTTGTAGGGCCTTATCTCCCACTCTACTATTTGTTATGCTGATGTCACTAAACTGAAGACAGAGCAGAGCAGTCCTGCACTAGGGCACAGATGCAGCTTATAGATTTCCTTAGACATCCACAAAGGGTGTAACCACATCTACTATGTGTCTAGAAATGGATTGTTCTTGGATGTGATTTGTTTGAGAATTGCAGCCTTTCTTACTGAGAGAAGGAATAATAAATCCAACTCCTGCTACATATATGGTAACACTATGAAGGGGAAGAGATTTTTTAAAATAAAGACTTTTTTTAACTGAAACAATTTATGTAAATATTTTGTGCCTGTCCTTTTTTTTTTTCTTTTTTTTTAGTCAATTGACTGACTAGTTCACTTTCCAAAAGCTCAGATGTATAGTAAGTCCACTGACCTGATTACTAGAGAGCATTTTATGAAGAGGTCATTCTTGAGAATGCCTGCTTCCTATTGCCTGCAGCTGTCTTTCACCTAGGATCAAGAGAAGTTTAAAATTAAAAGACAAAGAGGGGAGACCATTGAGAAAGACTTGGAAACTTAGTGTAAATTCCACAGTTGCCCCTTCCCCCACCCCCAACAAAAGCATAAAACCAAATTTATCATTTGCTATCGCTGCAGTGCAACAGCTTACTTCCATCCCAGAATGCTGAAGAGTGAAATGGAAATGCAGACAATTGCAAAAGATGGAAGTATTATTTTCTTTATCTGATCTGTATTCTAATGTATTTAATAAGATGGAATGTTTTAAAATACCAAGGCTTCATACCACAGTAAGAATTCTATGAACCAGCATTGTTTGCTTTTGTGATATAACTAATGGATCAAATTTGATGGGAGCCATCAAAGCAAACTAAGAATTATTTTAAGTAAAAGGTATAAAGCAAAAGTGAGTAGGGGAAACCTTAAAAGATTATCTCTCTTAAATCTGGTGTTTGTCTCATGGCTTCTTCAAGGTGACTAATGCTACACATTAAAACATGCTTGAAGGCAAGATACTGTTGCTGTATCAGTATTTAAATTGAGGTGAATCATAGGGCAAAGCTACAGAGTTGAGTGAAGTTGCATGGGAAATTGTTACCTTGCTTTACAGAAGCTGTTTTGAAATTTTGGGAAGTTGTCCTGACTTCCTAAGCAAGTCAAAACCTGAATGCCAGTGTTGAATTTCTGTGAATAGAAAGACCAGATAATTTTTTCAAACACATAGTTTGTGTTGCTGTTCTGAGACAATTTACTTTAAATGTATTTCTAAATAAAAGCTTAGATTAGCCTAAAAATCAAACAAAACAGGACCCTTCAACAATTTTGCAACTTATGTGCAAAAGCATTTTCCAGAATTGTTGCTCTTTTTTTTACAATAGTTTTTCTACAGAACATTGGGTTTGGATGTTAATTCTGACCTGATCAAGAGATATACATAGCGTTCATTAGCAATAGTCTTACGAACAACAAGTGCCCATTCTTTAGAAAGAGAGGTGATGCATAAGAAAAGGATTTTGAGTAAGAGGCAGGCTTCCAAGAGATAGGCCACAATGGGATGAAATTATGGCCAAAATACCAGAAAGTAGATGGATGTTCACAGCCATGGATTTGAGATGAAGGGACTTTATTTAGGAACTGCAGAACTCATGCCATTGATAGTACTTAGAGCAAGTGGAGAAGAGAAAAATAATTTGAGATCAGTCTTTGGAAATTAGGATAAGGTGTCAGGAAAGCCAGACAGAGTGGGGTTAGGGGCATTCGTGAAAACTGATTACAAAAAGGATTACAGCACTGAAGGAATAAAAGTGAGAATTTCAGAAGAGTATAGAATAGAAAGAAACAACTAGACATGCATCAGTGGTGATATAGAGCACTTATTCTCTAAAACAGTTAGTTTCTCAAGAAGTAGATTGGTTAATTTTTAATTATTTGAAAGGAAATTTCCTTTCAAGAGCAAATTGATTCTTATATACTATGCCTTGCTTATGCATGGACTTTCAGAATTAGCTCATTTTTTGATTGGAAGTGCTCTGATTTCATTTTATTTAAATGTAGGAAAGAACATAATGCTACCTTGAACGTTACTGACCTTCAGATGAAGTATTTACATCACCTAGACCAATTATAAAGTGACAGCTTTGTGGTGATATTAAAATAGCTTTCTACATTAAAAAAATTCCTTTTTTTTAGGCTAATAAATTCTTGTATGCTGTGTTTAGTAAGCAGCACCAGCAGCTACTGTAAGAAATGAAAAAGCAATTGTGTTTTCAGTTCATTAATTTTATTAATTTGACAGCTTTTCACAGATAGCCATTTCATTACTTCAGGAAACTTCAAGACTACTTAGAGTAATTTCTTTACTGGAGGAAGAAAAATGTCTTTTTTGAAAACAATTACAGTGTGGTTTTAAACCCTCTACCGTTTCCTTCAGAAAGTTTGGGTGAAATGTCGATAACTTAAGTCACTCTTCATTTGTTAGATCTGATTTAATGTTGGACCCTTAAATGTTCAGTGATTGGGCTTTAAAGAAGGGAGAAGCTTGCTTCTCTATCCATCTACTACACAGATCTGTTTTACTCTTTCATGTGAATATTTATGCATTTTTAATGCAAATAAAGTTCAAAAATGTGATTTTTGGAATGGAATGATTGTGAAATAATGAAGTTATAAATAATGTTGCTGTAAGCCCGACTATTAAATATAAAAATCATAAAAAAGCATAAGTAGAACTTATTGAAAAGTCAACAGTTAACATGTTTTCATACCTATAGCCCTCCTTGTCATGTGAGTTTGGGATGGCATACAGCTGAAATCAGTTGTGCTCTATGTAGCAGAGGACTATAATGAGCAATTAACAGCATCCTTTAAAATTACATACTGCAGTGCACTGTATGGTACGTGACTGTAGTTATAAAACTATAAGTGTGTGGGAATTGAGAATATCTGCTAAGGGAATGGCACTTACTGTTGCCGATTTAAAAAAATCCTACTGCTGTAAAAATAACATTAAAATATTACATACAACAGATTAAGCTAAGGACATAATTTTAATAATTAAGTAGACTGAGGGGTGGTTCATAAAGGAAAATATTCTGTGATGCTCCATTATGTTATCTGTCCTTTCTGTTATTCACACTGCACTTGATGAGGTTGAATAGCTGGTACTGCAGCAAAGCATGTAACTGATCTACACATTTTCATGAAACAGATACCATCTCATGTGCTAGTGCTCCATGAATTAGTTGAGTGACTCCCACAATACAGAACAATGAGCCCTGACTAGCACTTTTGGCAGTGTTAGAAATGTGGCTGCTGCAGGTACATTTAAACTAGTCTGATTACCTTGAAGTAACATTTCATTTGGGGCCAGTACTAAACCCATTCAGTCAATGAAGGATTTCTTTTGGCATCAACACTCCTGGGATGTATCCTTGGCTAAATTTCACTATGTGGTTTAGAAAATAAAATAAAACATATCGTGATACTAATGAATCAAACCTTGTCTTAAAACTTCAAAATATTCAAGCATGTTGTTTAGAACGGCGTTATTAAACTCTCTAAACTAGCTAACATACACTGATAGTACCTATGATTAATGGAGCCATTCATCGTTTCCTGTTTTATGATCCTGTTTCAAGTTACTTGTCAAAAGCTAGAGGCCATGATTCTACAATGTAATAGTTTTGTTCCCATTAAAGATTCTGGTCATCTGCAGTTTAGAAAAGTTAGGACTTGGTGGATGGAATAAACACAGCTTTGTTAGGAATGTGACTTTTACCTCCCATTACAAAAATTGTGTGCCTCTGAAAAATCTGTTAGCAGATGCTCAGTAGAGATTTGGCAAAAGCACATGATCTGAAGATCCATTCCCGTTGCACATGAACAGAAAATTAGAATTGAGTGCTTCAATGCTTCTCAGTGCCAGGGGTAGTATAGGGAATGAGTGGGACTATTCATTGCTACTGCAATGAATGCTAGAGCAAGCTGAAAATAAGATGACGGTGTTTGCTGTTCTTTCAGGCCCACTATAGACCGGTCTTTGAAGAGGAAAAGGCTGCCTGGCTTGAAGACTGAGGGAATAAGAGCAGTAGACTGTGACAAATTGCTTCTGACAGAGGAAGGGGGAGTTTGGTTTGGAGGGCAGTGACAGGAAAACTGGGATTTAAGTGAGTTAAAGGAGCAGAGGTGAAACTGGCCTGGAAGGAACCTGGGGCTGAGGGCTGAAAGCTTACTGTGGCTGCCTGACTTCCTCAGCTGAAAAGGTGGAGGTTTGCCTAGTGACTCTAGAAAAGGGATTCAGGTGTACCTGTGCTGCCAGGTAAAGAGACTCCAGCATTTTCCCTTCCTTGCAGAAGGAAAGAAAATATAGAAGGTGACAGGAGAAAAAAATTATATTCGTGTTGCAAAGGCTGCAGATAGGACATACCAGAGTTAAAGCCACCTTTACTGCTTCAGTTTGTTCCCTCTGTGTGGATGCAGTTATTTGAATAGGTTTATATCTGCCTGTTTCTGCTAATCTCTGGCCTCATCCAGAGCATACACTGCATCTCCTCAAGGGCTGCGGGAGTGGATTTGGAATAAGGAATGGACTCAGTTTTAGGCTCTTCAGGATAGTAGGGAATGAAGTAGGGGACTGAATACTGGTCCTGGTTTGTGTCCCTGCCACTTTTTTCCTGTGATGGTGGGAGTTGTGTGTTATTGTGGATGAGCAGGGAAAGCTCCTGCTGGTGCCTGGCTGGCAGGCAGCTTGTATTGCACTGAAAAGCCAGGCATGACAGTGCTGCACAGATGCCCAGCCACCTCTCAGGGGATGCCTAACTTTGTTCTGTGTTGGCTGAACGCCTGGCACAAGCCTCTGATCTGTGAAAGTGCCCGGCACATACTTGCAATGAGAGTTCGATTAGCACTATTAACATTCAAAGTATTCTGGCCAGTTGGACCCAAAGTATCTTCAGTTCAGTTATGCAAAGTTACTGAAATCTTCAGTCTGTTTGTCACTTCAGTGAGGATACAGTGGTTTTCTGACAGAAGTTAATTTGCTTGACATGCATAGCTGTTACAGTGATCAATGTTTAAAGCAAACCTTGAGGAGAACTCACAGTTATAAATGAGTTTCAAGGCTGCATGCTGGATAACGGTCAAACATGGTGTAGGTCCGTACAGGAAGAACATTGTTCTTTCTGTATACAGGCAATTTTTTTCTGGGTTTGTGGTTTTTGTAATTTGCTTTTAGCAATCAAAAGTTTTATGTGACATCATTTAAATTCTTTAATTGTAGTTTATTAAAAATTACATATATATGTAGATTACAGGTGAAAGATACCAGCATGTGAATATGTACATGTACTGGTGTTTTCTACATGTGCTTTCCCTGAGCTCTTTTTTCACTAGGAAATACTGAGGGTTATGCTAGGTTCAAAAAAAGACCTAGAAGTATTCCTGAGAGACAGGTCTTTCAATTTTGAAGAATCTGTGTGGTCAGTGTGATTATGTCTTCTTTGAGCTGAATGAGAATTCCATGTATATGTTCTTGAGGTTATTATGAATATATGACATGGCTCATAGAATTATTTATTATTCAACCTATTGTTCTCAGTCAGAACAGAGAAGAGTTTATCTTGTGTTGATAAAGCATGGTCTTGTCTCTGACCTTCACTCTCTGGGACGCTGAATCAATGAATTGAGTGATTTCTTTCTCATTTAAGAGCGGTAAGAATAACAAGAGTGGGAGTCACATGGTAATGCTTTATCCCAACACTGGAAAATCAGATATTGTTCAGATTGGTGCATATAAAAGCTTAAACTGAGCAAGATGTAATGAAATAGCATGATTAGTGATTACCATATTTAGCCAAATGGTTTAGTATTTTACCCCATCAATAAGAATATATTATCTGTAATTCCTGGAGAAAACTGAGAGTGGGAAAATCAATCCTCTGATTACTAAAGTTAAATCTGGTAATTGTAAATTTGTCTCTTACAGAAATGAATGCTACTTGCAGGCAGAAAATACAATCTTTATAAATTCTGATATGTAACGGTTATATGGATAACAATTTCTGTAGTAGAAACTATGTATGATATAGATAATGGCTAGATGAACTCTTATCTAAAGAATTGTAGTAGTAATGATCTTGGGAAACATTTTTAAAATTGTATATAACATTTTTATTTCAATAACATTGGCATAGTTTCATGGTTGTAGAATTTTGCAGTGATTTTATTATCAACTTGTTAATGTCTTCTCTTAGCAGCTGGTAGCTCTTGGAAGCTGCTATTTATCCTGTGATCAAAAGAGTGAGCAGGTATAGTTAATGAAACTTTAGGCATTTCCTTCGTATTTGATCAACACTTTTTTAAAAATCTGTCTATAATTTACCATTTTTCTTTGCTATTTTCTTGACCGCAATTGCAAATATCTGTAACTCATGTTCTCTGGTTAAACAATCTCTCTTGGGTTAGCTGACCTTTTAAAATCTCCTAGCTTAACATTTTTGCTATAGTAATTTTTTCTGTACTCTATTATATATGCTGTCACAGTACATAAGGACCAGCATCCCATTACTCTGTAAGACATACAGAGACACACCTAAATTAGTCAGATTTCCCAATAATTTACAATCTAAAATGAAAAAGTAGCAGATGAAGGCAGCATCTGAAATACAGGGAATCAATGTTTATTGGTATTAGTACCAAGCAGCCTCCAGCTACTGGGGAAGGGCTATGTGCTTGCAGAGACTGGGATCCCGTCCTGCAGAAACAATTGAGTGGAGATAGCCCCCCTCCAAAAGTGACAAAGGAGGATAAGAGAAGGCTAAACTCACAAAGGTGAAAAGATCTGTTGAAAATCAGTGGCAGAGCCAGGTGTAGAAACCACATGTTAATGCCCTATTACAAGGGATAATCTGGTATACCATATGGTACCAGGCCTAAAGAAGCCTCAGAGCATGTAAAACTGCTCAGTCCTGTCCTTTAAATGTCACTGAAAAGTTAAAATTACAGGGAAATTGTTAGAATTCATAAAAATAAACAAGTCCAATTCTGTTTCTTTTAGGTATATAAGTAGATTTTTTTTTGGCCTGTGAACTCATGAGAATGGCTATAAGTATAATAGGCTTAATAGTGGACCCATTTAATGCAACCACCTCCCCAAACAGAGCTTAACTTAGAGCAAATGGGATCATAAATATCCTTTGTTTTCCTGATCTTTTTACTTTGTGGATCATTGGACAGTTCTGAGAAGATGGGACCTTTTCCCATGAGTGGTTTTCAGCAACAGGATTCAATACCCATCAGTCAAGGGCCTGACAGTCTCTCCTGCTGTACAGGCAGATTCTATTTCCCTTTCAAAGCCTGATTTTTTTCCAGATCCTCAAGTTTTCCAGGTTATCTCAGTGACTCATACTTCACAATCAGAACCCAGAATGCTAGAGTGGTCTACTTTTGGAATTAAAATTGCACTTTTAGACAGCAGAAATTTTTTTGTTATTTTTGTTGATTATGTGATGTCTAATACAACAAATTAAATTTTGAGGGAGGGGGAAGTATTGTAGCTGGAATCATAAAGTATGTGTATTTATCCACATATAGCTCCTAAACTCTTCCTGTATGAATTGCCTTATGTCTTATAATGCTAGGGTATATTGCCCATTTGGCCGTGGTATGGTCTGTGTTCTCAAAGGTAATTCCTCATAGACCTTGTAAGCCTTCAGTGTTACTGACACCTCTGCATTTCTGTCAAACTGAGTAAAATTGGCTGAAAGTTTTAATTACATAATAGGGGTACTAAAAGTTTCCCTATGTGATCCTATCCAACTTTTACCTTAGAAAACAGGGATTAAAATATCCCAGTGAATATCTTCTTAGATTATCTTCTAAGTTATTGGTATTCTTTTTGTCTTTATGATCATATTACAAAAAGTTCAAAACCAAATCCTGCTGCTTCAGCATACTTACTAACAATGTATTAAGGAGCCTTATGTCATCCCACACATGGTGTGACTCTGTTAGCTAGATGTAGCATTCCTTAGCTGTGGTTAAGGGAAGCGTATTTTTATATTTGAGACAAAACCAATGGAAGGAAACAGAAAAGGATTTTTCTTTCATGAATGAACACTGTTCCCACTGATTTGATTGGGAGTGGTATTGACTCATTAAAAACCAAAACAAAACCACCACCACCCAGAAAAAGATTGAAAGTAGTTCTATTTAGGTGGAGATTTACATAGGTTAGTCTCAAATTGGTACGTATTACACACCCAGTAGAAAGAAGCAGGAACACATTGTTTGTCATATTGTATGAACATGGAAAATTTGATAATACTTGAAGTATTCAAGTGACCAGTAGTTTGCAAAGTCCTGGGAATGAGTGATGAAACTAAAACTCCCTTATTTTCCTATTGTCTTTGGTAGTTACTGAAGGCTAACAAACCTAAATTTAACCCTCATTTGTGCACCTGTGTTTACCTGATAAGGGAACTTTCAGGAGGACTGAGAAGATGTGTCATGCAGTTTAAGCACTCCGCCTTGAGGGTTTTTGTGATTGTGTTTGTAGGCATTAATCTACTGCGTGTCTATTTCAGTGACATGGTCTCATACAGGAATTTTAAATCATTTCCAGCCTACAGAATGAGTTAATTTGAACAAACACAATTCCTGTAAAACAACAGCAGGGGAAGCCAAAAGCAGGGAACAAAATGACCATTAAAGGCTAGAAATTTACAATTTTATCTTATTAAAAGCAGTAGTAGATGCCTGGGGTAAAGGGTAAGAAATGTGAATTGCAGTCAGAAGTTAATGAGACTTTTCTCTTTTTCTTTATATTTAAGCAATGAAAATAATAATTAAAAAAATCACAAACACCACAAGCATGACCGGAATTATTAATAATATTTCCTCTAGTGGTAGAGCTTTAAGGAGATGCCAAGTATCAAAGCAGCTGTTTGTCCTCCTCCTTCCTTCTGCAGCTGTAAAAATAACCAGTAAAATGTACAGAATGTTGTCAGTCTGAACATCTTTCTTGTTATCCTGTTAGACTTGCAGTTACATTTTAGGAAAACGTTCTGATATTGGAGTGTCTGAGATATATTTTGAGACGACAGCAAGTACCTACTTAGAACTAAGTGCAGACGTTTTACTAGTTGGGTTTTCAGTACACAGCTAGTCGAAAGTATACATATCTAGTAGAAGTCATGCTACAACAGGAGAAATTTTAAGCTTTAAGTTTTTTCTCTAAAGCGAAAGACTTGCTTTTAAGTTGATATCAATTTAAATATAAGTGTTTGAACTTTTTCTTCAGATGTTGTATCAGATAAAGATTGCTTTAAGGAACCTTCAGTTTAGAAACATGTAGTCTTTGCTTTTCTCATCAGATATTTAGTTAATTTTCTCAGTTTCATGAAGAAACAGAGGGACAGGAAAGTATAATTCTAGCTTCTCTTAATTTTGTATTCATAGCATTCTCAGAAAAAATATTAGGAAAAGCATCCAAGGTCCGGAAAGAAGTTCCTATGTCATCAAATCTATTCCCTTGCTTTCAAACAGCCACATTTTTCACATACACTTGTCAAGTTCGGGCTCTTAAGTTTGACCACAGTACTGATAAAAGTGCTCCACACCGTAATGACTGTCATGAATAGAAACTACCTTATGATTTTCAACTTAAATTTAAGAAAAAATAAATGATTAGTAGTTCTTGTGCCAACTTTGTTCCTTCTTCCAGTTCTGTCCAGTTCCTTGCTGTGTTTATCGAGAATGATCAGCCATAGATTTCTCTGATGGGTTCTCCTGTACCTGATGTTCTCTGAACTCTCGTTCATGGGAACCAGAACTGCTTGTGATTTTCAAGACAGAATCTTTCCAGTGCCTTGAATTTGCTAGGGGAAATAGACTTAGATGTTAGTTTGTTAGTTCAAGCTATTCCAGCTGCCTACAGTATTACTGTATTCCTAATTGCAACTTGGCAAACACAGCAAAAATCATAAATCCAACTTCTATGTCTGTTCTGCTGCCTTTCCACGCTGCTCAGAAATTACCTGTTTCCTACTAGAATATCACTCGCGACCAAAATTTCTTGACAGTTGTAGCAGAGTAACTACCCATCCCCCTCCTGTCTCTGAAAGAATCTCTACAAGCACACATCGCCTCAGCTTTTCCTGGTCAGTTTAACCAATGCAAGCTCTTTGCAGCCCGGACATGTCTCCTAGTATTTTGCATCTCCCCAGATGATCCAGTAAACAGAGCTTTTGCGTGTACAGTTTTCTCTGATCACACACTAACTGCTGCTGACTGCGATGCAACCCACTATTGCATCCTGGTAGAAGTTTATGGCTATATACAAATTATTCAGACATCCCAATTGTTTAAGGACCCAGTCAGTACATTTGCAGATGATGTGCATAAGTAACACGTTTAGCATGACAATGCACTTAACATAAGGATGTCTTCACTATCCTGTAAGCAAAATTTAAAAGTTAAAATTACAGAAACTATGATGGCAGTTGTCTGCCTGTCTTTTGTTCTTTGATTGTCTATCTGAACTTTTAATTAGGACTGGAGTATTCAGCTCCTTATAAGGTGAGTGAATGTAATCTGAGGCAGACAATATTTACCCCTGTGTTTTAAAATGAAGCATAGAAATAGGTCTGTGGGGTCTACATAATGCATATGCTTAAGCGTATGCTCAGCATATGCCTGAGTTGGGTCTTAGTACAAGCTCCCTGCCATTTTGTTGTCTTCTTGTTGCATATTAATGAAATTGAAACATGGTGGAACCTTCTTCAGTACTTTCTCAATTTTTTATTATAAGCACTGTCTACCTCTGCTCTATCATTTATTTTTTTATATGTATATGAACAATACATTTGCATATATGCCTTCTTTTGGCTTAGGGGCTTGACAGGAGAGACCTCTGCTCCTAAGGAAGCTTTGGGACAGTTGCTTCTTCATACGAGTCGCTGTTGCCACAATCCAAACATTTTGTGTTCTGTCAGGCTCTCATTGCATTCTCATTGCCATAGTCATCCTGCTACAGCTAAACATCTGAAACAATTTCTTTTAAAATCTGAGATAAAAAACACAGTCAGCTTCCCTGTTTTCCAGAACTAATGTTTCATACTTTTTTCCCCTCCTTCACTGAATGTATGATTTGGCCTGTTGCAGAGATGAGAGCAGGAATGCTCTGCAGTGTCTTCATGATTTAAGTTAAAAGAATTTATTGCCACATGCAAAGTAGGATATAGAATCCTGCCTGGTAATAAATATGTGTTTGTAGGTCACCTACCATGTTTAAACTGACTAAGCAATCCTTAGAGTAGAATCACCAACCGATTTTGACTCCTTAATTTTGCAGATATTTTCCCAAGTATAATATTGTCTCTAGCTCAAACTGTGAAACTGGCAAATAACATTAAAGCAAATCTGACACTCTTTCTCACGCAAATCTGGAAAGCTCCTGTCCTCTCCAGATATCTGGGCATTGCAAGACCATCTATCATTTTCTAGACAGATCATACACACACCTATCCTGCTGTTGATCCATCTGCACTCTGTATTGTAAGCCTCCTACTGAAGATCCTTGGGGTAGAATTCATTACAAAGAATGGCAACTATAAAGAGCACATACTAGAATTAGCTTTAAAATCAATATAAATACTGTATCAGAAAAGCACATTTTAAACCTGCTTTTTATAATATCCTTCGTGAAATGGTAAGGAGTAAATAACAGGTAACTTACAAGATTTTTAAAAGTCATTAGTCCATTAACACTGTCTGGTTGATCTGTGTCATCTTATAAAGTTATCCTTGAATACCTTTGGGGAAATCATTTAGTTGGTTCAAGTCAATCAAACTCACAATTTACCTTATAGTACTCAGCACCAAGAGTGCCTGTAACATAATTGTAGGGGATGCTGTTGGTGGGGAATAGGGGTTGTAATAATAACTGTTGTCTCTTTGAGCTTCTTTCATACTCTATATTAAGTAGTATAGGCGAAAATATTTTCAGACAATCAATGTGGAAAATGCCAGCTTGTTTTGAAACAGCAATAGAATCTGTATGATCAGATTCAAAACATACCAAACCAGGTAACTTACCGCTTTGTCTAAGCAAGCAGGCGATTAGATTCTGGAGTTTGCCTCCAGTTAGTTGTGCAACTAGCAAGCCTGGGATTTCAAAAGGATCTAGACTCTGTGGCTACAAAGCAGGAGGCAGAAAGACCCCAAAAATTATCCATGAGCTTGGATGCATTTGATCTGGTACTCCTATGAGGCATTTAGGAATTTGCAATACATTAAGTTAGTAGTATAGCTGTAACAATAAGAAAGGAAAGAAATCTCCTTTCCTTTTTTACCTTCCAGTTCTTTCCAGAATTTTCCTTGGAAAGTATATTCTAAATTCTTAGGTAATTATGGATTATAGTTATTAATAATTATGAACTTAAACATTTGAATGAGGTGCAAGCAGGTAATCGCGTGTTACTACTCATTTAGGCTTTGATTCACAAAGCGCTTGCTCACATTTATTTAGCTGATGTTTGATTGTATGTTAGAGCTCCTACCTCATGGCTGTAAGTGCTCTAACATCTGATCAATAACGTAATTAAACCTCTAACAGTAGAGATACGTGTCTTGTATTCATGGATAAACTGAGGGCGGGGAAGCCTTTCTTGACTTCTCACTAACCCTTTTTATAGCTCCATATAGATGTGGAACAGAAGGGGTGACAGAATGGCTCCCTGCGGCACCCCACACTTCAGAACTTACCAGGAACAGAAGCAGTGATCACAACTAGCTATCAAGGTCTCTTGGATAAAATAGAGCAGGTGTAAATGAGATTCCCACAAGTCTCTTCAGCATCCCCCCTCAATGCAAAGTGTTGCTGAGCTGAGGTAATCTTTGTAGTGTTATCAAGAAATATAGGGAGTTATTAAGAAATAACACAGCAATATATATTGCGTATTTAGTGGAACTGTAGCAACGATAACTGCAGCTGTATTCAACCTGACAGACACGTTTTTTGTGCACTAACACAGTAATTCATTTCCTATCATGCTACCTCTGCCAGATGAAGCCAACTGTAGAAGAACACCATGAAGATTAATCCTGGATCTTCCTCTGCAAAAAGTTAGACATGCTACTGTGGTGAAACTTGGTGTTCTCTTACCTCAGCATCTAAAATCAGGTGTGAGCTTAGTAGAAAACCTACCTGACCTGGGTGACTGAGCAGCAGCCTCTGATTTTGCAAATTTGTCTTCCAATAGCGCTTCTCATGTGCACAGTAATCACAGGCATTCCTTCCATCACAGCTTTCTAAGAGCTGAGTACTTTAGCTGATCATTGGGCACTGTTTTTGGAAATGAAGAGTATCTGATGCCTTCAGTAGAATATTCATCTTGCCTCTGTCAGAGTCTGTATTAGAGCTACTTAAAAACTCACTCACAAAGAACAGTTTTCAGGAGACAGTGAACTAGGAATGGAAGTACAAAACAAAACGCTTTGTTCACCTCTCTTCCCCCCACTTTCTTGAAGTAAGGATCTTAAAGACTGCTTGAAACAATGCTGACTAAAATGAACTTAGTAGCCATATGTCTGGAAGCAGTGCATTTGCTTGTATCCTACTGCCAGTATCATTAAGTATTTGAATGCTACTTTAGCTCGTCAGAAGCAGAGAATTCCAAATAATTCGGGTATTAAATGCAAGGCCTACTGTTTGCATGAGTGCAATTTATGTTGCCTTATTTACATGCCTATTTTTCAGGTATGCAAGACTAATTTGTTCTTCAGCAAAATGAGATTAATGTGAAAGCATTAGTCATGTGTATGCAATCCCTCACTGAATGTCAGCAGTGCAACCCTAAGCTGTTCAGGTAGAAAAACTCTCAGGAGGACAAAGCTGTAGTGCTAAAATTGAGTGTTGTCTGTTAAAACTTGAGTAAGAGTTAAGCATACTTTATGTAAATATATCAAAGCCACCTGCTAGAAATCATTTTGGCTCTGCAGTGTTCCAAGAGTTCTGTACTTGTTGGGTCTGAAAATAAATACCGTGTTGCATTTCGTAGCTTGCATGTCGTACCATCAGTGATCCAGTTCCAAGCTAAAAGAAGGCTTGAAAATGGTGTCTCCTCTAGCAGCCTGAAAACACTGTAGGAATGTGAGGCTTTAAGAATATTCTGTAGCTGTTACAGAAATCCAAAATTTTAGTCAAAAACAATTCATCAAAAATGAACAAAATAAAATTTGCCTTTATTTTTTAAAGATCTTTTAGAAATTCTTAGAGGTAGTTTGCTGATAGCTGCAGCATAAAAATAATGTGATAAAACTTTATTCGCTGCCATGTATCTATTTCCATAATTCTCAAAAAGTTTAATGTGCATCTTTTTTGTCAGAAAACTGACTGAATAATAGCAGCAGAGTTCAGAGAGTTTCTGAAAAACAGTAAGTTTTTTCAACCAGTGGAGAATCTGGCATCATTAATACAAGAGAATGCAGCAATACACATTACCTCAGAGGTACAGTTAATTCAGGGTTCCTGTTGAACTGGAATTGTGTTCTGCCATTTTGTTTACTTCTATTAATTGGCACCTTGAGTCTCCCATTATAAAAAGGGTCCTCCGTGCATACTTTCCAATTTGCTCCAACATAGTTGGGCAGTTTGTATTTTCAATTTATTTTTTGAAGCTGTATTGCATAAAAAATTCTTATTTCCTCTTTGTTTTATCCTGAACTTAACATGGGAACAGTGCAGAGGGAGAATGACTTTTTTTTACCCCTCAGTATTTTAGCCTCCAGTGTGTCTGCCCACTCAGTAAGTTATAGTGAGAAGCATATGTCATAGAATCGTAGAATGGTTTGGGTTGGAAGGAACCTTAAAAATCATGTAGTTCTAACCCCCTGCCATGGGCAGGAACACCTTCCACTAGACCAGGTTGCTCAAAGCCCCATCCAGCCTGGCCTTGAACACTGCCAGGGATGGGGCATCCACAGCTTCTCTGGGCATCCACAACCTGTTCCAGTGCCTCACCACCCTCGACGTAAAAAACAAAAATCTTCCTTATAATTAATCTAAATCTACCTTCTTTCCATTTAAAGTCATTACCCCCTGTCCTGTCACTACACGCCCTTGTAAAAAGTCCCTCTCCAGCTTCCTGGTAGGTCTCCTTGAGGTACTGGAAGGCTGCAATAAGGCTCCCCAGAGCCTTCTCTTCTCCAGGCTGAACACCCCCAACTTTCTCAGCCTGTCCTCATAGGACAGGTGCTCCAGCCTTCTGATCATCTTTGTGGCCCTCCTCTAGACTTGCTCCAACAGTTCCATATCTCATGAGAATGAAGTAGGTAGGGAGAATCACCTCCCTCAACCTGCTGGTCACACTTCTTTTGATGTAAAGGTACAGCTGATATTAGCCAGTATGCAGAATGCCATTGGAAACCTTTTCTGCTCTGATCTTTTTATTTCTAAAAGAGGTATTAAAGCTCCTGATCCTAAGCTAAAGCTGTGACATAAACTGGCAGTAGATGGAAAATGCTGTCTAGTTTGTCCTGTGGCATACCATCAGTAGGTTACAGTCACCTGTTAATGTAGAATGTCCTGCTTTTTCTACAGTTGCAGATTTGCTTTGTGGGGTTTTACTATTTGTTTGTAAGTGCTGTATAGAGTCAGATATCTAAATAAAGTGATTCAACATATGTGTGCATTTTACATTATTTTGGTGCAAATTATTACCTTTAAAAAGCACATTGAAGACTGTGATTGGATTCCCTATCTCTTGATTCCATTGGGAGTTTTGAAAGGTATTCATGTTGATGCCAAGAGAAACATCCTGATATTGTGCATAGCAATACAGTGAAAAACGTTAAGAGTGTCAGTGTTGTCTGTAGAGGAACATTAAATCACTGGCTGAAAACAGCCACATCTCCTGCTTGTAAACCATTGAAAAAGACCTGGTAAATTTGGCTACTTAAAAAATACTCAGAGACCTACTCTTTGTATCTTTCAGTTTGCACAAAGGAGTGAAAAAGGCTTATTAGCAGCCCTTAAAAATATTTCCCCATTCCTGTGCAGGAGCAATTTATAGTTTCAAGACAAAAAGTCAATCACTCAATCACTAGTTTTTTTTTTTTTTATCTCAAGGCAAATGTTTACAACTTGAGATACTAAACACTTGAAAATAGAGTAGCTTATAATGGAAGCGACAGCTCATCTTCAACTTTGGAAGGACAAGCAGTACCAATTTAATTAAAGCTGTTTTAAAATAGGAATGTCATTTGTATCACAGTAATTCTCCACCCCTCTGAGGCGTCCTGCTGCCATTTTGTACCACACATTCTTGTCTTGTGCAAATTAATAGATCGTTTTATTTTCCGCAGGAAATCTGAAGACTTTTATAGCAAATCCTCCAGTGTCAAAATGAACACAGGTATGCTGCTTCTGTGAGATTTTTCTTTACTCTTAAGTGTTGTGTAGTAAGCAGAGAAGGTCCCAGATTTATTTAAATTTTCATGAACAAATTGGACTTTACTTGGTGCTGAACTCAAATTACACAAGATATTTTAATGGTATGTCTGCTTGTATACATTTATATTCCATATATAAAATTTACATACATATTTTTATATGTATGGATATATATGGATATGTAAAATATAGATGCATGTTTAGTTTTCTGTGCTTAAGTATCAGTTTTGTATGTGTATATTTTGTGTAAAAATATGTAATATGAAGACATAACAGGTATAGCTGAGGGGTATTAAAGCATCACATTTTCCTAAGAAAATGCACATGCTTTAAAAATACTCTGTTTTCATTCTTTACTGCCATTAAATTAACAGGCATATAAATACTACTCTGTATTATTAGCTACACTTGCATAATCAGAGAAGTGCTTTGTACTTATAAGGATCTGTATTTTCTCAAGTTGCTGTGATAGATGTATTGACCAAATGAAGTACTCTACACTATAGGAAGTTATCTTTGTGATCTCTGACAACATAGTAATGTTTGCTTCTGAATCACTGAAGTCAATAGAGTTCTGCTGGTTTTGCTGGAATTGGGAACAGGCCTCTCGAAAGCAGACTGGTGAAATCTTGGCCTCACTCATGTCAGGTGTAAGTTTTTATTTGCAGTCAACTCTTTATACTCCATAGATGAGCCGTCTGGTTTGCAGGTTTACTGTGGCAGGAGGACAGATAGATTTATTCTTTCCAAACCAGTTGGTTTTCTCATTGATATAGTGCTGCACTGCGACAACTGACTTGACAACCTGAAAAAAAACCAAATGTGTTATGTGGGACCTGAGGACCTGAACTACCATTGAAGACAGTTTAGGTGTTTTGGCAGCGTGCTCTAAATCAAACGGATTAGCTTTTCCGTAGTACAGGTTGCTGTTATCTAGACCACTGTATTAATCAGGCTTCCAGGCTTCCCATTGTCTCAGACAATGACTGGAATTTGGTAGGACAGATTTTTTTAATACAAAGTTAAAATATATTGGCTCACTTGAAACTGCTACATCAGTAACTATAATAAGCAGGAGAAATTAAATTCTTCAGCTGAGTCTGTGTTGTTGTTGTTGTTGTTTTTTTTTTCCCAAAAAGTTTTCGTTGTTCTTCATTGTTTTACAGATATTAACCAGGGTTGTACATTTTTCATTTATGGGAGTACTCTGAAATTTGTCCTATCCTTTTGCATTTTCAGTCAAGACATTTTTCCTAAACATGTCAGTCTGTATAATTAAGGTTGTACTGAAATACTGCTTGCTTCATAGGACTGTAACTTCAGAAGTAACTCAGCTAAACATCAAACATTTGACTATGATTACATTGTGCATTGCAATCATATGAGTTAAGATCATATGATCAATATAATTTTATACTTTTTTTATACTTTTATACTTTCTACTATACTTCTATACTTTCTACTTCTACTGGATAGAGCAGTAAATTGCCAGTTTGTGCTACTGCAGCTCTGAAGTATCACTTTGTTCTATGTTGTACTGTGTATGCTTGATACTAATGTGCATGTTAACAGCTGCACTAAAAGGAGGTACTAACAAAAAATGGGGTATTTCCTATTAGTTCTATTGTTGTAGGTTGTTTTCTGACTGAAAATAAATAAATAAATAAATCCAGTGAGTAGGGTGAAAAGTAAACATCTTGCACCTATCTTTTGGTAAAGCATCACTTTACTGAGTAACAGTGACTGAAGTGGAAACTGATTTGCATGGTGTTCTGGTCTAGTTGGTTGGAGTTTTTTGTGAGGTTTGCTTGTTTGTTTGTTCTGATTTATTTTCACTATGTCTTCTTTGAATATAAAATGTGTGCTGCAGTTCTTTGTTTTTTTTTGTATTTCACTGTTTTACAATAGGAATTTCTGCATGACACAACTGGAGGTTATCAAATACTATTGATTTGCCATTACTTGGTTTTTAAAATATGCATTTCGTTAATTACTCATGCAGATAAATGAGCACTCTAGTTTGATGCCAGTAACTGCTGAAGTAACAAAGCTTGTCTGTATGCAGCTTTAAAGAGAAAAAATAAATCTGCAGCTTAGAGTAAGTTCCTCTAATCCAGTGTTCCCTGTGGCTGCAGACTTGGCAGTCTGTCTCAGCAAACCCTGTGGAAGATATTTTTGTCTACAGAGAAAATGTTTTGAAGAGCTTTGGTTTCAGTACTCTACCATATATGGGACGGATTTTTTAGATTTGATGTTAATTCTGTACCACATGTTAGAAAGCAGTATTCAACAGCATAAGGCAATGAAACGTGTTCAAAAGGAGATAAATAGGTGTAAGATATAGAGGAGGTTTTCAGAAGTACCAAAGGTACTTTGACCCGTAGTTCCTCTTGGTATTCAAATACTGTCATAATTTTAAAATAGTAGTCTAACAGAACATGTGACTTTTTAAACCTAGACTAAGCAATCATCAACAGAATAATGCTTTAATCCGTATGTAGGGGTATTCATCAAGTCTTCAACTACTTTACAGATTTGATAATATTAACTTGGTGAGACATTTTGAGAAACTAAGCCACAGAAAACCTGAGCTAGCCATGAAACTCACATCAGATTAAAGCACCAGATAAATATGTTTATTGTTCATATTACGTATGTGCCTGTATAGCTGAGGTTGGGGGAGAGGTAATCGCATTGAGGAATAATTAATAGATACAAGTAAATATGCTAAAACAGATTCTTAGTGTCCACCCTTAAATATTTTGGCTGATTTTCATGAAGATAATTCTTGGTAAATACATCTAATTTTAAAATTATTACACAAGTTTGCTGTTTGCAGTAGATGAAGTACATAAAGAGCAGCCAAGAGTGAAAAAGTATGCAGTTCTGGAAGACTGTGAATATTTTGTTTCTTAACATTATTTATGGGCATCATCACATGGACTAATCTCTTACATTTTGTCTGAGAGACAAAAATTGAAATTTGTGGGTCTCTGCAGAGTTCCTGAATAGATTGTGAATCCACTTTTAGATCACTAAAACAAATTAGGTAGGCTTGAGTGTTTGAGGCATCCTGCAAAATATTTACTTTTTTAATCAATATTTTTTGTAATTTAGCAGCATCAAAGAACCTAATAATAGCAGGTTTGCCTGTGTAGTCAGTTTTAGGTTGTGTGATAAAAGCTCTTCTGCACACCCAAAAATCTGTTCAGAGAAAAAGTGATAGGAAGGGAAGACCAAATAATATCCTGTCCTGACAGCCTTCTCCCAGGCCATCCCAGGAGATATCAAAGGCCCATCTCCATGAACCTCAAGGAGCCCAGCGGCACAAGGGCAGGCAAGAATCCAAATTAAGAACTATCAAGGAACAAACACCTTGTCCAGGACCCTCTTGAGACCGTATCAGGACAGGCTAAGCCCTGGGGTCCAGGCATGGAGTGAATGGCAGATTCGGTGTCCGAGCACAGTTGCTGGAAGGATCCACCATGTACACATGTGCATATATATTCTCACTTGTGGACCTTCATCCTACTCAGCCAGAGAGGGGAGAGGGGTGAAGCCATCATGCCATCTGTGTTATTGTGAGTGATCTGTGTGTCTGTGATCTGTGTCCCCAGCCATGTGTGTATGTGGTGTATATGGGACTGCACCTGAAATATTGTGTCCAGTTCTGGGCCCCTCAGTTCAAGAAAGACAGGGAGCTGCTTGAGAGAGTCCAGCACAGAGCCATGAAGATGATTAAGGGAGTGGAACATCTCCTTTATGAGGAGCTGTGTCTCTTTAGCTTGGAGGAGACTGATGGGTGACCTCATTAATGTTTATAAATATGTAAAGGGTGACTGTCACGAGGAAAGAGCCAGGCTCTTCTCAGTGACAACCAATGATAGGACAAGGACTTAAATATGAGAAGAAACTTCTTCACAGTGAGGGTGACAGAGCACTGGAACAGGCTGCCCAGAGAGGTTGTGGAGTCTCCTTCTCTGGAGACATTCAAAACCCACCTGGATGCCTTCCTGTGTAACCTCATCTAGGTGTTCCTGCTCCAGCAGGGGGATTGGACTAGATGATCTTTTGAGGTCCCTTCCAGTCCCTGACATTCTGTGATTCTGTGATATGTGTGTTCTGGTGCACACGTCTGCTGGGAACACATCTCCAGACTCACTACTGATTTGACTTGAGGGCATGGAGAGGCAGCAGCTTCATCTGTCTTGGACTGTTACATCTATTTGCCTCAGAAGGTCAGAATTCAAACAGGCGGTAAGAATCCCTGGTCTAGAGACTTCTAAACTAGAATTCACTGTGCAGACAAATGGGGAAAATGATACCATTCACCACTACAGTGGATGAAATAATGACCAGCAAACATTATGTTTGGGTGCCATTTTTCTTTTCTTTGATCTCTAAGAGCTTATTAAAAATTTCCTTTCCCCTGGCTGCTCTCTCTCACATCTTCGCAAGAGGTCACCATCCTTTCATCTTTACCAGCTTGCTTTATGCCACTGCTTTTACGGACTCTCTGAAATACTCTGTCCAAAAAAAAACCACCCTATATTCCTAAATGAAAGTGGTGATGTTTTGAATTAGCTCCATTCTGCTTTGGAGAAGGAACTGACCAATAGACTACTTGTCAAATAGAAATACTGCTACCCTAGGGTGATGCTGTCAGTAGTGCGAGCAGTTGTTGGGATTTTGGATTTAGGGGGAAAGGGTTAAAGTACTTATTTGTGGAGAGAAGCAGAATCAAGGCAGGGAGAGAGAAAGAAGTGAGGAAAGCTAAGGAATGGAGAAAGCCTAAAGAGAAAAATTGTAGGAGAGGAGTTGGCAAAGAGTGGGGAGCTGAATGGTGAGCTGACATGAGGCAGAGAGCAACGAAAGTCCTGCCATGCAGAGAGCATTAGGATACATATGCAAATATATGCACATTCTCCTAGCTGGAGGGAAAACCACCCTCTCACTTGTCTTTTCCAGTCAGTGAGTGGCTCTTTCTTTTTCTTTCTTTAAAGGTAAATTGGCACCATTGATCCTACCATTTAGGAGTTCATCCCTATATGCCCTTGCTCTGTGAGATACGGTCAGAAACATGTTGTGACAGATAATCCTTACCTCCCCTTTCTCCTTTGTTTTCTGCAGTACCTGCTAAGGATGCTTATTTGTCTTCTGATTTGATAGAGCTATGTAGGGCTTGCAAAAGATTATCTAGGCACCACCGTGCTAAGTCCTGATTTGAGCTGGGCTTGCGTTTTAGGCAGCTACTTTGATTGTGAGTTATTGCCCAACTTCATAGTCTGCTGTTGCCTGCAGACCGTAGCTGATTCAGATCTCCTTTACTCCAATGTTAAAACAATTTGTAGGAAGACAGGACTCTTGCTGCTGGAGAATTTGTCATGTCAAAAGCATAGAAAATTATGTGTATATGTATTTGCATATATTTTGTATAGGTTGTTTCGCATACCCTCATTTGTTCATCGAATAACAGCTGTGCAATATTCATTACTTATAATTTGCAGGTGAAATTAGCAGATAATCATTAATTCAGCCTCTCTTTTTTTTTACTTCTCCATTCTCTAGATTTAGCGCTTTTTGGTGTTATTCGTACTTCAAGAATTTGGGTGAATATAGTTAGTATTTGCTGGCAATTTGATGGAGCTATGAAAACGGCGTACAGGCTGGAATGAGCCTCCTGAAGTTCAACTGTGTAAGGCCGTGCAGATAAGGGAAGCAGTTTGAAAACTACCTCTTTTGAGGCAGCATGTAGATCCTTCTGATCCTCATTCAGATATAATGCCCCTGACTTAATGGGAGTCTGGCCTGAACAAAAATGGGAAGAAAGAGTCCATCATGCTTTCCTTCACATATTCATATTTTATTAGAATTTTTCCCAACTCAATACAGTATATTTGTGTGGTTATGTCTCGAGGAATAATTGACTCATTTTGTACAGAGAATGTTATTGCAGGTACAGACTTGCATATGGGCTTCTATATATAGGGGTAAATGTTGTATGCACATATGTATGTAGTCAGTTACAACATCTGTTTTAGCTATCTTGCATGAAGCCATGTCAAATACTTTGCTAGATAATGGGTCTGCTAAGTATAAAACTCTGACTCAGTTACATTAAAATTGATTTGAAGCAGAATTTCTTGAAGTTACAATAATTAAATATTTCTAGTCAGTTTTCTTGTTATCTTCCTTTCTTCCCACTACAGATAGGTTTTTTTTTTTTTTTTATCCTGAAATTCAATAAGGTAACTCTTGAAAAAATACAAATAAAGCATTGCTTTGTTTGAATAGTAGATGTGATAGGATAACAAAATTGTTTGCTTGTATTAATCAAATAGAGTAGGACGTCAAAAGTCTACAACTATTTGGATAAGAACACAACCTCAATATCAACACATCATCAAATCTCCTTGGAATGACTTCTGGTGTATGTCGGAGTGGGGGCAAAATACAAGAATGGAAAATTATTTTAATTACTGTTGCTGGTCTATATTCATGTAAGCAAACTAAAACAAATGTGCAGATTTGATAGCCATTGTGTTTGTTTCATGTGTACAACACCAATAATTAATTGCAGGTAGTGTATTGCTTTTGCCTGTTGCTGACTGAAATCATTTGGCTTTTTGCCTTGAGAGTTGGACTTGGCAGCGAGTCTTCTGATCTGCTCACAACTGAAGCAGTGGCTCTGATGTTTGCCAGCCTTAACAACTACTTAATGTGAATCCTGCAAGACCCGTGGCCAGAGGGCTCTGCTGTTTCAGAGGAATATTGGAATGAGGAAGGAAATCCCAGGAGCACATTTCTCTTGCAGACATGGATTAAAGATGTCTCTGTGGCTCACATTACTGCTGTCATAGGAAATACTTTCTATTCATAGGTTGCAGGTCTTTAAATGTAATTTTATAAAGCTCCCTGTCACAGGACACAAATATGAAACCATTAGGGCCTCTACCATAGTTGTGGTTCTTGACTTCAGTGGGGTACTGCATGAAATTTCAGTAATATCAAATAATTAAAATTACTATATAGAAAAGCAGAAAAATATTCTAGTTAATACGTATTCTTCCTGATTGTATTTAACTTGCTTTTACAACTATGACTGAGTTGCTAAAAGCTAAGATGTGGGAAAGCTACCTTCTAATAATAACGAAGTATTTATAAAACAGAATGACAGCTCCAAGTGAGAGAGGAACAAACAGTGAGTATAGAAAACAGTTGAGAAAGATCCAAAATAAAAGTTTTTTTCATTCTTGATTGTTCAAAGTGATTTTAGATTTCTAGTCATTCCCTCAGGATGTTATTGGGTTCCAGACGTCCACTTTTTATCTTACATTTGATAAAAAAAACCAGAGACGGGAGGGAAAAAAAGGATAATAGGCCAAAAAAAAAACCCACCAAACAAACAACAATTAAAAAAAAAAAAAAAAAAAGAGAGAGAGAGAAATAAAAAGTGCCATCCTTAGTAGTTTTATTTCTTGAGCTTAAAGGATCCAAAAGACTGAACAAAAGCACTTTGTCAACTGATCAAACATAAGCTTAGTTTATGAATGGTGTCTTTCTAATGCATACAATGAAATGATTTTACAGTGCAGATTGTTGATAATATTAGTCTGGAATGCTTAATCTGTCATCTTGATTACTTGTTTGGTTTTACTAATTAGCTGTAATTAAACAGCATTTCAAGTAACAGAATGTATCTATTTCCCTAGTGAATTAAGTATTAAATATTGCTTTTTTTACTTATTTTCTGTGAGGTTTATTGTTGTTTAAAGCTTGTGAAATTTTCTGTATTCTGCTAATCTGCAAAACTTGCAAATTTACACATTCCTGCAGCAGTTGCTTAACTGCACGCTTATTTTTGCGTATGTTTGGCGTATCTCACACTGTGATATGTTGCATGTGCTTGCTCCCTTTGTTTGGGGCTGCTGTCTGTATTGTTTTGTGCTTCCAGATAGCGGTGGGTGTGCTCGCAAACGTGCTGCAATGTCTGTCACATTAACAGCTGTGAAGAGAGTTCAGAGTTCTCCAAACCTATTGGCCTCAGGTATAACCACTAACCAGTGAGATACCCCTTCTGAATGGCTTTTCTACAGTGTTACTCATTCTGGCAATATTACTCTGCAAGGAGGAGAAGGGTAACCTTGTTTTCTGTTTCATTGGCAGGTCTGTTACTTCTACAATGCTATTCAAAACCTAGTCTTAATTTCTCTCTGCCTCTGCTTAGTTGCCCTTAGTGAAAAAAAAAATTAGGAAGTCCTAAGAAAAATCAGTTATTTATAAATTAATTTTGCCTTTGATGCATATTTTGTGTCTCATGTCCCCTGTTTTTTCAAGGTAACATAGCATGAAAAGTAGGTTTTGTTTATTACAAACTTTGCTTATTGCAACTTGCTTTAAATACTCTTCTCAAAGGCAAAGGATCCAAATGTTTTTGTAAAATGATCATCAGAAGCCAGATTAACTTAAAAAAAAAACTTTATCAAGCAGGTTTTGCTAAAAATGTTTAAAACAATCAAACCATGCAGAATATTCAGTAGACAGGCAGAACTGCTTCTTAGAAAAATTTATCATTTGTTTAGAGATATCATAATTTTAGTTTCTTTAGGAGGAAAACCACTAATACATCTACAAGTAATCCAAAAAAGCACCAGAATTTCCAATCTGTTCAGTCCTGGCAGTATGTATGTATCAGTTTCTGTGTTTTGCTTTGAAGTGATGAAGAAACCATCACACATTCTCCTGTGAAGGGGGAGAGCAAATCCTGACAGAATCTGTAGGCGTCTTTCTTAGTTTTGAATTAAACCATTGCAGGTCATCATAAATTAATTATATTTCTTTTGCTATCTGGATTTTAGATGGTAGTATATCACAGTATTTATTGGGGAAAAAAATGGAGCCAATGTTTGTTTATTGTTAGCTGTCTGAAATAGCAATGAATAAGTAACAATAACTCTCAGCACCCTGTAACTTTCTGTAGAACCTGTGAAATAAACATTGCATAGTTACCTATGGTCCAATATTCCGAGGTGTGCTCAGGTAACAGGAGGGAATTAGGTAACTGAACAAAAAGATTCCTACACATTTTTCAAGTTGTATCATTATGTTTTATTTCTAACACAAATTAATATTTCTTTTTCAGGGTCTGATTCTCAGTCTTCAGATTCAGGTAAAGAAAATACTGTGTTATTTATGCCTCAATGTAATACCATGTAAGTGGATGAATAACAGTCTTCCATTTATTTGATTTCAGTATTGTATACATCCACATTCTTTAAGGAAAGCACCACTGAAATCATAATAATAATTGCAAGTGGATAAGACCTCAAATTCAGGTCTCATTTGAGAAGCCATATTTCCAGTAACAAAGTGTATGCTGTCAGAAAATATAAATTGTGTGGGAGAATACAGGCTGCTAATTTGCCACCTTTAGCTTCAGTGGCACTTGCTATTTCAGTTTTAGTCACTTACTCAGGATTGCAAGTTCTGCCCACCCCACTTAGCAGCCTGCTCACACAATGTGTTACTTTTCTCAGCCTCTTAACAGTATTTTGTCTTCAAATCTGTAACTTGTTGAGGCAGCGTAGTGTCTCCCTCTGTGTTTGGACAATGCCTTGAGAGCTTTTCAGCTCTGAGGACAGAGAGAAAACATTGGTTGGAAAACTGAGGTGTCATTCAGATTTGGAAATAAGATGTGTTATTGGAACAACTAACTGGGTGTTGTGGTGTGAAACTTGGTGAAACCAACTAACTTTATGTAAACTGGGATGTTTTTCAAAATCTGGCGTGGCTGTGAAGTTCCAGCACCTAATCAGTGAAAGTACTTCAGCCCTCTTTTTCACAAGGGCTGGAGCACCAACACCCCAAAAGGACTCCCAAGGCTAAAATCCATAGTCCGTACGAATGTTGTGGGGAGATACCAAACTGCTAGCAGCAGTATTGTCAGTGCATGAGTTTCCTAAATTTTAAAGATAAGTATTTTGTAAAGTGGCAGCTTTACCCCTGTTCTTATAACTTCCATGATGATAACAGCAGCAAAGTGAGTTGTGTAGTAGCTAAACTTTTCCACATTTGTTTAATATCTGTGTTGCAATGACGATAGCAATATAGAGATCTACTAATGACAAAAAAAAATTGGTTTGATTCTTTTTTCCTCACAAAAGCTTGGAGATCTTACAATGATGGAAGTAGAGAGACACTGAATGGAGATGCTAGCAGTTCCTCTCTTACAGCAAAAGGTTTTAGGAGTGTGCGGCCAAATCTACAGGATAAAAAATCACCAAGTCAGGTAAAACTGAACACACCAAGTTTCATGCTTTGGCATTTGTGTGTTGCATTACTCTTGGGGGATGGCATATCTAGGTGGATACCCCTATGGAACATTGTCCTAATGTCTTCCAGATAGTATGAAACATTGTTCATATGGGTTGTTACAAACTGTTTTACTGTACAGATAAAGTATACTCCACACAGGATGCAGCTTAATTACCAGAAATTGCTTTCAATGAACAAGACAGCCAGCTAAATAAAAGTAGGTCATACACAAATGAAAGCTTTCTAGGAGTGTTCTCGGACTTCAAAGAGTGTTTATTAATATTTTACACTTGGAGAAATGCATCAGTCATCAAAGAAATATCTGAGGATAGAGGATAAAGGTTTATTAATTATAAGGTAGATGATGTTTCTGCCTGTTTTACAGACCCATATAATTACAGCACAGTAAAAAAAAAAAAAAAAAAAAAAAAAAAAAAAAACCCAAAACACCAGCTACTTAACTTGGAAACACATTTATCTGTCCAGAAAATATCAACATAGCAATGTCAATGCTGTCTCTGTTGCTATTTGAATTGAAAGGCTTAAGAGGCTCTGTGGGTTTTGTATATATGCGTTACCTGTGAATAATAGCTTGTTATCTAAGATCATGGAGTACATGCTGGAAATTACTTACATATCTAAACAATTGTACAGTAATAATTCTTATTCAGTGTAATAATTATATTTTTTTAATAAAATGGACTATTGTGGGCACCCTTCTGATCCCAGTTTACTCTGAGCAAATGGAACATCTGGCTTTTTAAACACAAGCTGTACAGCCCTGAACAGCAAAAGGTGTCCATTGAATTGAGCGATGTTAGGATAAAGCCCTTTAAGTTGCTAGTTCCTTTATTTAAAGATAAAAGTCAAACTGAGTTATATCTCCTGCTAACATTTATTTTCTTTCTGTCTCTCCTTCAATGTTATTTTGCTGTGTGTGGATGCTTTTGGCAAATAAGGCACCTCTGCCACCCCCTAGAAAAGAAAGTTTTCGGAAAGCAAGAGTAACTAATAACAAGAACGGAATTAATCTCCAGACAGTAACAAGCAGTCCAGCTAAACACCTTCCCACAGATTCTGCCTATTACACTAACGAGATTTCTGTCCAGGAGACAATGTCTTCTCAATTAACTAACACAAGTGTGTCCTATGCACAAAAAATTACTAAACCATTGACCTCAATCTCCAGTGCAGGCACAAGCACAGTAGCTGGTATTAGTACTACTCTTCATCAAGGCCAAAGGCAACAGTCTCCAAAACGTCGGGTATCTACCCTAAAATTAACCCGGACACGTGATGCAGCAAGTAGCATTCCTTGTAATACACAGCAACAGCTCAAGCCTGTTGAAGTGCCAGTATCTCCACAAAGGCCTGTTTCACCTGCCTGTAACCCTGTGCCTGAGATACACACAGCATCTCTTTCCATTCAGATAGCTCCCATCCCCGACAATAAAGCAGAGCCTGAAATCCAAGAACATCCACCTAGTATTTCTCCAGACACTTCAAAGATGTCTTCACAGGATTTGCGACAAAAGTCTACAGTTCTTCCTTCTTCACAGGCTGCAGAATGCCATGTGGTATATTGAATTTTTCCATCTTTTGTGGTAGATCATTCATGAATCACTTAATAACCGTCTGTTTAGTTATACTTACAATATCGAAGTTAGACCTTCGTGTTTTCTGGGTAAAACTACCTGTCACATGGATCAAAACAGAACCGAACAAAACTTGAATTTTTTGGAAGGATATTGCAAAGAAAAAACTAGCCCGGCTGAGCTGGAAGGTAGACTTCTTTGTTCCTCTGTGAGCACTTTATGGAGTGCAAATGCAGAGTAGGAAATCAGTGAATTGTCGGTGTTGCGTCTGTTTAAGTGTTTCATTAAAGTGTTATGCTGCCATAGGTGTTGGAAGGAACAAGTATGGATAGAAAAGTTGGGTTGAGTGAGTTTGTATAAATGCAGCTTTGTCAGTTTGCTAGGGCCACCAAAAATATATTTTGTTTGTTGGTGATTTCTTCAAGGCTTGTCACTGCTGTCTCCTATGTGCCCTGTGCAATAGTAATTTTTAAAGAAAATGGTTTGTTAAAATCTTTTGTCAACCCACTTCTACGTGAAGCATCACAAGGCGCTCAACTTTTAAGTCCCTCTGTTTCCCCTATACCCTGTGCCTACTGAGATTAAACTTCTTCGTTAACTATACTGGTGTCATCTGGGAGAAATGGCAGTATCAGGCACACAGCATTGGACCAAAGGAGTCTGAGCAGGGTTTATCACCGTTCAGAAAGTTACTGAGTCAAATATAATGAGTCTGGGAGCAATAAAGAAGCAACACATACAAGGCAGAAGGAGAGCTCAGAGTAAACTTTGTTATTTCTACTCGGCTTTACCTAGTCACGTTAAGATTTTGCTATTTTAAAAGTTAATTATTCTGGTATATTTATGTATGTACCAGTTTATGTGAGTTTGAAATTCCTTCAGTGGAAGGGAGGGATTGCTATAGTTTTAGGCATATCTGCCTCAGAGCTTTGAGTGAGAATCCCACCATGGCATATTTGTGTTCATCTAGTTCTGCTGACATCAGTGGGGCTACTTTGAAGTGAATGCTGCACAATCTTGCAAACTTGAAGTCCTTTGATGTCCCCACACTTGCCAATGATAGTAACACATATGCTCTGTCAGACTGTGGTTCTTTCACAGCATCACATGCAAACAGTATCTGCATTAGCTACAGGATAATTTTACAGATTTTAATATGTCAATTTTCCCCCCTTCAACTCCCAAGTAAAAATTTTTATCAGAACTAAGCTTTGTGAAAGCATATGGCAACAATTTGCAAAGCTTCTTTTGAATTCACGCCACTAACAAATGGGAGCACAGAAGAATTAATCACATTTGTCCTTCTCAAGATTGCAGAAAAAACTATTATCTTAAACCCTTTACTAGGCTACATAAAATTTAGAACATTTTGAAATAAGTTACTTTATCCTTGAGAAGAACTAGTTTGCTACTTAGAGATTTTTGTCAAGTAGAACAAGTCAATTTTAACAAGACCTACAGTAAAGAAATCATGTCGGAAATAGTAATGATGGCTGAGCAAGAACTTTACCTGGTAGACAGGGTGGTTATGAAGACAGTTGGAGGCAGGCTTGCAAGCCTTTTAAATATGGGCATCAAGAGATGCTGTCAGACATTAGAACAGGTGTAGCAGTGACCAGTACATCTTATGCGTCTATGTTTTCACTTAAAAATATTTGTTCAGCCTGTTGCAATATGATGCACTTCATATGCTCAGATAAATCAAAGTGTCTCTCTAACAAAGTGGTTTTGTGATAGCTAACAAGAATTAGGGGAAATAGCTTTTATATCATCCAGAATAATACTCAAACTCTAATCAGAATGACTGAAAATAATCTGTCCTCTAGCTACTTTTTTTTTTTTTTTTTAGAATTTTAAAAGTCAAAGCACATTTTACAATTTCTTTTTATTTTAGATCTGTTTTAGTTTCACGATGGGCTTACAAAAGGCAGAAAAGTAGCTGTGACTTGTTTGGCAATGCCACAGTTATTTTTCTGCCTTCTCCTTGATTTCAGTGTGTGGGAAGAATGATCATAAATTTGGCAACTGATTTTTTTTTTTTTTAATAAAATTTTACAAATTTCAGCTGATCACAAGGATCATTCAGGAATGTAGCCAGCTTTTCAAACTGCATCTAATTATTGATCTCTTGCCTGCAGAATTCAGCTGGCATCCTACTTGAAGTTCAACTTTGAAATAAATTCTAAACATTAGTATGAAGTGGTGTATCTGGCATCACAATCGAGTAACGGAGCCAATGGGTTTTGCTAGCTCTGTGTTAAAATACGTACCTAAAACTAGAGTACAAATCAGCACAAGGCAGTATAAAATTCTGCATCAGTTCAGGTCCCAATGCCAAGATGCCCTGGGCTGCAGTTAGAAATAAAGGCTACAGCTGTGTGTCTAAAAAGATTAATTTTCTGTCTCAGATCTGTGGTTGAAATCTTGGAGCTGTTCTAACTAATGCAAAAAATTATGATCCCCTTTAGTGCTATATCTCATGGTATTTGCAAAATTCACAGTTTCTCTCACATAGACAAATTAACTTTTGGTATACTATGCATTATTGTATTTCCATTTTTTAAATTGTTTTAGACTTGCAAGCTCTACAGAACTTCATACACTGGTTAAAATACTTTTGTATATGCAGATCATAGGCTGTTATGTTAAGCTATATCCTCTGGGGATGCTCTCAGACTCTAGATTAGGCCCACCAGCAATGTTCAAAGCTGCCACAGAAACCCGTAAAAGCCAAATACATTTAGAAAGGCGCTATAAAAACAAACAGCTCTCCCTCTGCTTCTGGGTTTATGTGTGTGGAGGAGAGTGAGGTAAGACTGACTAATCATCACTTAAGAGGTGGTGAATGAGAAATACTGTGCATGTGCGGGTATCTATGTGTGTAGAGTACATGTACAGCTATATTATGTCACAAAGTATGGAAAAATACAGCCATGAGAGAGTTTGTATGGTCCAAGTTCATGGACAACAATTTTGCAGTGTTCTTTAATGTATCTTGTTATGTTTGTTCTCCTATTTGCACTTCATTTAAGAGCTTATCTGCTGGAATTTTTAGGAACAAGCAAAAGTGTGGTATGACTCACAAAGTGACATTTTGTGAACACTCCTACTCAGAGAAAGGTTAAACCCCTTAAAAGTGTATGTGAAAAGAAAAGCATTCAAGTTACTCAATTCTTTTACATTATTACAGTCTCAAGAGATTATGCTGCTCTGTGCCATACTGCAGATATGGGAGAAATAACCTGATCTGTTCCAACAGAGAAATTAGTATTTCTTAGTATGAGACCGGTGGAGGTAAATTCTGTTGCCCAAATTTCTTAAAAGCAAAAGTTGTAAACTGGTGAAGAATTCTGAGATGCATCTTCTGAAATAAACACCTGATAGTTTTAAGTTTGTTTTGTTCCTGGTTTCATAAGCATGTTCCTGTTCCAGATACTGCTCTCTGAAACTAAGAATGGAAAACATTTTCTTGTTTGATTATATTCCACAGATGAGTAAACACTTGGCTTAGTCCTGATGTCCCGGAGGAATAAAAATTATTACACGGGGTGTTTACAAAGGTGTTTCTTTTGCCAGCCTTAAAGCTGTAGAAAAGTGAATCAAGGCAAAAAGCCTGGAATTCAAAATACTGTTTCTGAATCAGTTTATCTAATACAGGTATTACTGTTTGCTAGACATTGACAATATATTGAGTGATGTAGAAAGGAGAGGAGACAGGTTTTAGTGTTTTGGGGACAGATGGCAAGCTAAGAAAACGGAGCACATAATTTTCATTTTAAGTTCTATATCACTAGTGTGGTTTTGTACAAGGGCTGAACTCCACCTGCTTATATTGAGTTTAGAATAAGAGGACTAGGTAGTAAAAATGGGCATAGGAATATAACCTGCAGCATCAGTTTGGAGACTTACATCAGCTTTTAACAATTAAAAATAGAGGTATTTTTACCCATTTGTGCAAGTGTATGGATGTAATTTGATTGTTGACTACTAAACTCTCCCACGTCTTAACAAAATGAGTTTATTCACTTATCTCTGAGTCTCCTTATCTGTGTCTTGACTGTCGAAGCAAGGCCAGCACTTTGGTGTCATTAGTAATCTCACACCACTCCCCACAGATCTTGCATCAAAATGATAGATGACTGGTTTTGAAACCCATACTAGGGTCATCTGTGTACTTCATGTGAATTGGGCAGAAACTAGATCTGTCAGGCCTGACATTTTACTATTCGGTGGAAGGTGAACATTTCCAAGGACCAGCAGAAAGATGCGCTTGAGACCTTCAGTTCACAAGACTGTATTGACATTTTTTTCTCTCTCTAAAGCATTGCTTCACAACCTAAGATAATTTTGTAGTCTAACTAGTTCTTCATCATCCTAATTGATTAAGTACTTGTTTGGCACTTAATGTGCCCAACTTCTGCTAGCGCTTCTTGCGCTATAACAATAACCAACCTCATCTGGAGCACACTGAATGGAACTGGTGTTAAAAGTTTTCTGGAATGCACTCAGCTTTGTCCTTCTCATATTTTTCAGTGATGAAAAATATGGATTAGTAGTAGCCAAACATATCTGTTTAGAATTCACCAACAGCCCATGTTGAGGGAGATTGGTTTTTTAAATGGTTTAATCAGTCTTCAAAAATAATGTTTTAAATCACCATTTCAGCCACTCTTTCCCAGAGTGATGGTTGCACCTATGACAGAATTCTAGAACCAGGAAGAATGCTCAAGTTTTACTCTACAAAGCTGAAAAACTTGATACAGGGAATAAGTACCTAGAATTTTGCATTCCTTTTACCTACGTTGTAAGAACGATAAGTTTATATTCTTTTTAAGAATATGGCTTGATGAAATCAGCTATTATTTGCCAAACACAATTAATTTAGTTGTTTGAGAACTCAATGTCACTAGCTCTCTGGATGCACCCTGAATATCTGTCCTTGTGTTGTCCATACCTTCTTTTCCCAAGCATGCAGACAATCTTCTCAGTTGGTAGCTGAAGGTTTACTAGGTTTTTCAAATCTCCAGAATTTCTCATTGTTTCAACAATTTCATAATCAATTTGCATATTTTGGCTCAGTCATATGCAGTTTTTCTTCTGGGGATGCTGAGAGGATAGCTTGTCTCAAGAACTTCAGGGCTTCATATTGACTCTGCCTCATAATTGCATTATGATCTCCTGGTTCACGTCTTCTGCTGGAGATCTCGAATTATGACACAGATGATGAAATTCATCATGAATGATGGTTCTGTCTTCCCTTTATGTATCTGTGAGGTGAAAATACCATTTCTTATATGTGTAAGTAAATGCACACATCTTAAACCCCTGTGCTCTATAACCAGTTGTTTCACATCTGCATATACTTCCTTCTCATGAAATTATTTTAGTGGTATTCCAGAGTTCTTTTGAAATTCCAATTGGCAACTTAGTTATCTCTAAATAATCATATCTCCTTTTACAGTCATACACTTAGTTATTGATTTTTCTGATGAAGTAGTAATCTATTCATATTTACTCCATGGATTTTTTTCAATTGTAGATTTGACATTTCTGTAAATAAGATTTGGATGTTAAGCTATTTGACTAAGTTTCTTCACTGTTTTAAATGCAAATTTTAACAACAGCTTCTGGCTATTTTTGTGTACCCCAGAGGTCCAGTAATGCCAAAGAGTTCTCTTGAACCATTTGTAACAAGTGACAGATATCTGTTCATATGCTTAAGATTCTTTCCTGAAATGCTTATTCATAGGGATGGTCCCACTGACCTCAGTAAAGTGTAAATTCTAGTTATCTCAGCAAGAATTATGGAACTGCAGCCCCAGTGACCTCTCATAAGTAGCACAATCTGGGTTATGTTCCAAGTCTTCCATAAGGACTTTAGAAGATATTTTCAGATTTTGGATTAAAATGCCACAATGGCATTTTAATCTGATGCTTTGAAACATTTTGAATTATTAAAAACATCTGCATATTCTGAGCATAGGAAATAACCATACTATTATTGGTAACAATGTAATATCTGACAGTAAATGTTGCTTTTTTAAGTAGTAATTGCTGCATGTGGTATCTTAATGTCTTCTGTTTTATGTAAATTTAAAATCCTGAACACTTTTTCCCTGCAACTATTCCAGAGTTCCTCAGCCCTATCACAAGTGAAACCATTAGTGCTGAAGCAGGCAGTATTTTGACATACTTCAAGAGCTGTTTGAAAGCTTGTGGCTAATAGGCAGTATGGAAGAATTTTGGCAGCTGTTTACCAAAGACTGGATGCCAACACGCTTTTCATGTATCTTTAACTGAAAAATAAGATAGATGCAGATGCAAAAAAAAACAGTTTCAGGACTCACTTAAACCCAGCGCCCTGTGACTGATTTGAAATAACAGAACATCAAGCTCATATATTGTGTGACAATCTTCAGAAACACTCTTGTGAGGGAGGATGTTCCCTTTTACTTTTAAGGAATTGTGCTGAAGCCAAACAACTAGTGTGTTTTCTTTCAGCACAAAGTCATCCCTGTCCTGTTCTTGTGCTCCCAGTCTTTGTTGTTCCTCAGGTTTATACCCATTACCCTAACAATCCCTGTGTTCTCTAATGTTGAAAAGGCTCCTATGCCTACACCTTATCCTGTAGGATGACAGGGTGCTTCCAGGGTGCTTGGAAATTCTATCATCCAAACTCTTTTTTTAGAGGGGCAGTGGAGAAGATGTATTTAGTCACAAGAGGCAAAAAAAGCCTACAAACTGCTTGCAGATTGTATGAACATTCAATATTAGTGTTTCCATTTAGCTTGCAGTCCTGCCCATCTGTATATTACAGTTCATTTCAAAATGATACCTGTCTTTTGACCAAAAAAAAAAAAAAGAGAGCAACATTTACAGAGATCAGACTTGCAGATCCTTTTTTCCTTTTACAAACAAAATGAACATAATGTTCTCTAGCCTCATGTTTATGTAAAGTATAAAATAGCATGAACCTTCTCAATGCACAACTGAGATCATTAATATATGCAGTACATTATGAATATTCATCCCCAGCACACTATGGTTTCTGGCATTGCTTCCGCTAGTATTTGATGCATTAACTTCTTTCATGTTTTCCTGCTCTAATATAGAACGTGGTTGATTTACTTCCTAATCCATGTGAATGTGAACTTCCTCGGGCTGCTGAAGAACATACGCTTTTGTAATTCTCCTATCCACAGCAAGAGGCAAAGGGAAAAGTTTTTATTTATTTGGTAATCTGTTTCTTTTCTTATTTTTTTTTTTTTTTTTCCTCAAATCTCAGCTTGGAAACCAGAAAGTAACTGCCCCTGTGATGGAGGTAAATGCTTCACAGACACACAGACAAACAGCAACAGAAGCTTCTCCACTGCCTCTTCCTCCTCCTGTGGTACCAGTTAACAGAGCCTCTTTCTCACCAGACAGTGGCACCCATCTAGTACCATATTCTCTGCCAGCGCTTGATGATTTTCTGCCTTCACGCTTTTATAAAACCCCAGCCCTTTCACAATTTTCATATAAATGCCCATACCTAGCTTCCGAAAGTATTATCCACAGGAACGAAACCGCCTCTGTGAGCACAGACTCTGCCATGAGTGAGTGCTCCTCCCGCACAGTGAGTGAATCCTCCACAGCCATTCTAGATGAGCTGCAGACCTGTAGCTATGATACCACTGACTGCTCTGAAACACCTTCCCCAACCTTGAGCCAGATGTCTGCTGTGTCAGATGGCACCACCTTAACCAACACTGCTGCCACTTCTCATGTAATTATGCTTCCTATTTTCCTCCTCCGTTTTGTTCAAACAGGTTGTCAAAGGGGAAAATAATTCAAACTTGTCTGTTATCCCGTTACACTTTGTTAGCAGTTTTCTGTGTTCAGTCTGACAGTATATTTTGCAACAGTTGTTTACAAAAGAAAATCATCGGCATAGCAGATTGGGTAAAAGGAAAATGATACTAAGTTGTTGCACAGTTGTATGGTCAACTAAGGTGTATCAAACACTTTGCTTAAAAGAAATGAAAATAAATTCAATTAAAATCTGTTCAAAATTCATTAAAAGCAAGTGGTCTGTAGACTTTGAAGAGATTTGTTTAAAGGCAAAATACTGGTTTGTAGAGTTTGTAGCCTCTGGGCTACCACTATTTTTGGTTTATACTGAGGTACAAATTTCAATAATATAACTGTAAATTCATGGTAACTGTTGGCAATATTTAATGCAGTTTTGTCCCCAGCCGTGACCACTGACTGCACGAAACTGTTTTTCTCTCCTCTAACTAACCTTTTCCTCTCCTAAGCACAGTTTCTTACAGGAGTGAGCTTCACAGTAATCCTGTAGTACCCAAGTGTCCTGTTGCTTTACTCTTGGTTAAGTCAAGGAAAAAACCAGCATGCAATTGGACATTTTATACATACATTCACTTTTCTATACCTTAGTACACTAATACATGGTTAGAAAGAAGGTATGGAATTTGGGTCAAATCCAGATCACTTCTGATTTCTTTTGAGATTATCTGCATGATTAAAATGAGTCAGAACAAAGCCTTCATTTAGATTGAACAATTTGTTACCAAATTGCAAAACAGAAAGATGTTCTGAGACCAGAGTTTTACTGGGTCACAACAGTGTTCAAACTTCATACAAATACTTCAGCATGCTATCATTTTCAAGTCTGAAAAGAACAGTCTATATCTTTTTAAAGTTTCATGTATGTTTTATAAAAAGTATTTTGAGCCCAAACTTGCACAGTCACCTGCAAAGTCAGTGATTTGCTGTCAGTACTCTGGATGCTGTTAAAAAAATAGTAATATTAACAAGCATGTAAAAGCTGTCGTTTCTAACTCTTCTAACACAACTCCAAAACCTTTTTCTTTTTTTTTTTTTTAAAGAATCAGTACTGTGAATCAGCATACAGCCCAGCATTTGTAAACAAAGATACCATAATCAATATATTCTGGCATGTGTAAATAAGGCACAGTCACTACTATTTACTAGCTAAGGGAAGCATGGAACATTTAAATTTTCTTCTAACCTACTTCTAAATTAATCAGCTAACTGTGTTCACTTTCTTCAAGCACCATTTTTGTAAGCTAAAGTGAGTGATTTCCTTCTTTCTGTTTTTAGGTAGTCTCCCTGTAGTGGGATATCTTTTGGTCAGGTCTGACCATATGGCAGGGATGAGCATTACAGCTGTTCAGCATTAATGGACAAAGAGAAAGCCTGAGTCTCCCACCAAAGGACAAAAATCCCCAGTCTTAAGAGCCCCACAGAAATTAAACTGCTGGCAAGACCCACCTCTGCAGTGCAGAAAAGTCTGTCTCATATCCTCTGTAAAGGAGGGCCAGACTATAAATGTATTTATGAAATGAGAAAATGATGGGAAACTTGGTGACACATACACATGTTCTGTAATAACATTTGTCCTGGACGCCTTCCTGTGTACCCTCATCTAGGTGTTCCTGCTCCAGCAGGGGGATTGGACTAGATGATCTTTTGTGGTCCCTTCCAATCCATAACATTCTGTGATTCTGCGAGACTCCTGTTGGTTTTGCAGATGAAAACCATTGAGAGAACAATAAAAGTAATACAGGATTGTGCCGTCCAGCACTGTGCCTGTGTAAGACAGAACCACACCTTCAAAGACATTATGTCCGCATTGGGGATGTTTGTTTATTCTTGAGGTCCTTAGTGAGAGCTTAGGTAAAAAGGTTTTACAGTGGATCTTCTGAGAAGAAGAAACAGCATCAGAAAGAGCTGAATCAACAAAATTGTAAAATATTCCAGGCAAAAGGCAGAGCTAGACATAAAACTGTGGTTAAGTGACCATGCTTTTAGTCACAGATTACAGCTTCATTGAAAACCAGAAGTATGAGAATTGTAATTCTTATTTGGGCTTTTGCTTAGAAACAGAGTTAAAATCAGACTACAGCTGTTTTTGGAAATTATTTTTTCTTATTCTATTCCAGTTATGATAATTTCCCTTATAAAGTAATTTTCATGCAGTTTTTTTGTTTATGTAGTTTAAAATTGTGAAAACTAATGGGAACTTGGAAATGGAAGCATACAGAAGATTTTGCCTTTTCCCAGGTTCCGAGACTGTCTCAAGCTTCAGGAGTTGATGCTGAGTATTTCAGCCTAAGTCAGTGTCCGGAGGCCAGGTGTGTGCTGTGCAGCATTGTTGCACAAAATTGCTCAGACCTCTTTTCCTTTGCTGCCTGCCTCAGCAGAGAGAAAGTTAGACAGCGTCTCCAGTCACAAATAGATGCTTTTCTCAGCTCTGATTCAGAAGTCCAGAGAGCTGCTCTTTCTGGTGCTCAGGCAAAACAAAGGGAGTTTAAACTCAGTACCTAGGAGGAATTTCTACGAGAGTTTGATTACCCAGCAGCAGAAGTAGGTGCAGCACTGGTAAAGTATACTGGAGAAAAAAATAAATGGAAGAGCCTAGGGAAACAAGCAGCATGAAAGCGATGAGGATTATCTTCCCATTAAGATGGGAAATATGTGCATTTTGGTGACACGTTTTTTTTTTTATATCATCTTATTTTCCCACAAAGGAGATTACCTAGTAAAGTAACAGGTCTAATTCACAAACAGGCATCTTAATGACTTCACTTCTTTGTAAAATCTGAGAACAAACTCTGTCACCTGGAACTAAAGCATCACATGGTCAAGTAGAAATATCAATAGCTCATGAATGATTCCAAGGGCAGGAAAAGGCCCTTGGAACTTGAAACTTAACGAAACTGTCTTTACAGCTAACCCTCTCACCAGTGCAAGATGCATCAGATAAACTAATGCAATATCCATCTCCACGGAAACTTGCCTCAAAAAGTCATGTGGATCTAAGAAATTATAGCTGAGCTGATATAGTCTCTAAAAGTAAACCCAAAAATGTCACATATACATTTATGAATTACGTCTATCAGCTACTCCTGTGGATCCTGTTTTCATAATATTGTGTGCTACATAGTATGAGACCCTTTCTGCATAACCCAGCTATTTGGTACAGCCTATCAGAGGAATATCTTAAATTTTTGTTTCTGAAATTCATAGGGATAGCTTTTGAGTCTACAAAGAACTCACACTAATTCTGTTCCCCTCTTCAGAGAAACAAAAACCATAGCAAATTAGTAAGAAGGTATAAAGTTCTGGACAAAGTTGCTGTGCCTTCCCTAGAAAAAAACATTCCCAAAAAGACAGCATGGAGTAAAAGAGAATGGGTGAACCCCAGGAATAGTAGGCTAGAGATACCTGGCCTCATCGAGGAACCCTGTCTGAAAACATGGCTTCATACTCCTCGAAATGCTAACTTTGAGCTCAGGCAACTTTTGTGTTCCTACAGCTCCAAGTTCTTTTGGAGGGGAGGATGACATGAGAAAAGCTCAATGATCTCTTAGAATCTCTGATTTGATCCTTGCAATACTCCCCATAGAAGTGCTGCAGCCCAGATCTGGGAATTCTAAACCTGGGGCAGGGAAACAAATTGTTGCTTAAGTACCTCTTCTGACAAAAGCTTAAATGGCTTGTGGTGCTGCTACAATGCCTGTTTACTTAGCTTTCCCATTTTGTTTATTTGATTTTGTTCTTTTGTTTAGTGTTTATGGTTTTTTTTTATTGGTGCTATTTTTTTTTATTGTGATAGGTTAGGTATCAGCATCCCACAGTCACTCCAGCTGGCTTCCATTTTCTAAAGAAGCTTTGACTCACTCTCTTTAGCTAGTCTTAATGACTAGTTCCCATTAATATCAATAAGGCTTGAGCATGCGCATTAAGGGGATATGTTTCTTGGAGTGAGTGATCTGTGGCAGGCAGCCTTTGTCACACAACGAGAGGAACTTTTACTGCCATCATCATTTTATATTGCTGTCAGACCTCTGCAGACCTTGTTTGTGCTGTCTTCGTTGCTTTGACCATGGTCTTTCTGTCACCTTCCCATGACTTCAGCACGCTTCGCAGACAGCACATACAAGGAGGGAAGGGGGGAGGTACAAGGTATAGAAGAAACAGATTCTGCTCCCCTTGTGACGAGTTTTGTATTTCAGTGAATGCGGATGCCGCTATGGCTGGGTACCTGACAACTGGTGATTGTTGTGTGGGTGACAGTCTTGCCTCGCTCTCTGTTTGGGATGGCAGTCGGAGGGCTTTGTGTGTGGTTTAATGGGATATTGTTTTGTTTCTCTCAGGCTCAGATCACAGTGAATGGGAACTCTGGCACTGCTGCCAGCCCAGTGAGTCACTTTCAAAGGCCTTTTTCCCCTTCTTCAGTTTACCCTCCACCAGCTTCGCTCAATTCCAACATTGTTATCATGCAGCATGGCAGAATGATGGGTAAGCCTCACACAGAATATTTGCTTTATACATTACACAACATATTCCAATTCATGTGGTAAAGATTGCAAACAATTGCAGAGTGCTTCACATCCATAATGAAAGGTATTGTCTATTCATCTACACTGGGAAATAAATGTGAAAAAAATAGCATTTACTGTTAGATACAGTAGTCATCATGAACTGGAGTTACTAGTAAGTTTTTTTAATTATATGTATGAGAGTGAGCTCTTGCCACCTTTCTACTAGCTTTACTGAGGAAATAGTATATATCAAAACAGCTCAACCTGTACAGCCCCTTCAGGTTTTGCCTTCTTTAAGAAAGCAAGAGCCAACTTTTTACATTGGTTCTCCCCACACGTTCCATCATCTTCAGCAGAAATACTGCCAAGAAAGGGTGAGGCTCTGAGCTTTTAAATACCTAAAGCCACATTGATCTATAATTTATGTATTTTTTTGTACAGCATTGTTAATTTTTTTAATATATTATCAACCTTAAAAGGACTGTTGCCAGATTACTAGTGTTTTGCATAATCAGATAAGACTATACATGCAGAATAATTTGAACATGATCCTGGAGTTTACTTTTTTGTTGTGCATGTGGGGAAATTAGGTAACAGTTTCATTCTGAGACTTACAGCTTACACAAAAGCTGCTATTCCTATCATACTGATAAGTAGAAAAACTGTATACATGGGTTCCTCCACATCCCAGAATTCTAGATTCTTCGATTGTTTCCAGTTTGCTGATCTAAAGGCCTATCGACTCTGCTTTGGATGTATCTGAAATATGCAAAGTGTTTTCCCATGACTTTTCCACAATAACAGCCTGATTTAATTCTCCTTGCTCATGTAAAAATCCCATTGATGGCCTCAGTTTGAGGCCTACAAAGAATAAAGGATCCAATCCAAAATGTTTTCTAAATTTAACGTCATGAATTTTGGGAAAAAGGCCCAAATATTCAGACATTTGCTACACAAGTTGCCCCTCGCCATATATGTGTAGCACAGGGTTATTTACAGGATTTCAGACTTGAGTAAACAGCTGAAACAGCCATACCAAATCCAGCTCTCTGCTGTAGGAGTGAGCAGAAATATTCAAATTAAAATTAGAACTTCCACTCACCAGAGCTCCTTTTGGTGATTTATATTACAATTCAGATATTTTGCTTCAGAAGAATCAATGGATGTTAACGTTACTCAAGATGTAACTGTAATCTTCAACAGTAGTATTAGAATATTTGGGTTTTACTCCCCAATTTCACTTATCCTGCAATGGACATGTCTCACAAGCACTGTACCTGCTCTTGCAAAAAAAGATGCTTTGTCATAGCAGCCTACTAATTTACTGAAATATGCTGCCTGAAGGAGTAGGACTCTTTTTCCTGCATACATGAAAGAAGTACATCATCTGCAGTAGTACAAATTTGCATGTGACACATCCCAGCAGTAAGGTGTTTTTTGTTAAATTACTCTGAATTTTAGAGGGATAAGGTAAGAGTAGCACATTAATTTCATTTATTATAAAAGAATATTTATGGAGAGGCATAGAAATGTTGCAAGTCACCACAAAACCAGTAGCAGCCTGCAAAGTTCACCTAAAGCATTGTAGGTGGATCATTACTTTGTTCTACAGATGGTAAGTTTCTCACGTCCATTTTTATGGATTTTATGTATATGCACTCAAACATACCTACATAACTTGGAATTTTTTTAATAATAATATACATGCATCAAAACTTAATGTTTCCAAAGACATATCACATAAGTCTTTGTGGAGGGCTGTTTGGAATCCGTTGCTGTGCTTACAGGACAGCAATTTTCTATAGTTTGCTAGACGTGGCAGTAGCAGTAGCGGGGGAAGTTTTGAAATTACATCACTAGTTTCAAGAAATGGATAGGAAAGGTGCAAGAGTTTGTTTTATAGGAAAAAGGCTGCTGCCACTATTTCTCAATAGAAATGCTGAGTTTGTGGAGGTTTTGGTTTTTTTGTGAGCAAGATGCCGTGACAAAATATATCTAATCTAGGAAGATCTGAGTGGAATAGCCTGTCTGGTCCTTAAGTAAGTTTTTAATTCTGTTAGTGGAACATTAAGTAGGGCAAAGCCGCAGCTAAGATGATTGATTTTTTATTTTTTCTTTTAGATGTTGTATATGGTTAAGATTGTTGTCAGTCTTTGAACAGCATACTGAAATGGGAAAGTGCATTATAACTGCCAAGTATGATTATTGTATCATTATAGAATATTCTGTCATGTTATCTTTACAGAGTCCACAGAGACATACTCAGAGCATGTTCAGACTGTTGGCAGCACCACCACCACCAGTACAATACCAATCTGTAGGTCCTCAGAAGAAGAAAAAAAAATTACAGTCATTAAAGCCCCACATTATGCAGGGATTGGCCCGGTAGATGAATCTGGAATCCCTACAGCAATTAGAACGGTAGGAAATTCTGGGGAATCTGTGTATGAACTCGTACAATGAATTGATTGTTGGTAATGGGTTTTTCACATTCTTCTAGTCTTATATAATGCAGAATACAGTGTGCGTAATCAGCGAGCTCATGAATATAATATTGTGTGTTGACGGAAAAGGAGAATGCTGATGGGAGCATAATTGGGCAACCTCATGTTTCTAGTTTTAATTAGAAGTAGCCAAAACTTTGTGTCTCTTTCCTGCTTCTCTTGCAGTTCTTGCCTTTTGGATATATGCAGTAATTGCATTTGTTCTGTTGTTCCTAAAATAAAGTTTATACAGTCTCTATATATGTATGCATGCAGACAAGTATACTTATATACACGTGTGTATTTATATAAAAATCTCATGCTTCTACATTTTCTGGGGCACTGAGTCTTATGTCATCAGGGTTGTGTAGAAATGAATCATTTTGTTCTGATAATAATCTAAGTGACTAGCATTTTCATGGAAGTGCAATATATGATCACTGCGCCCTTGAGTGACATGTAAACGAACAGCGTGGAAACCCTTTCATTGTGCCTAGCCCAATTTTGATCATCTGCCACGAGTCGCTGCCTGAGCAGTCCCAGGATGCCGAACTGAAGAGTTTTGTTTTTGCTATGCTGAAGCATTCTTTCCACTCTGCTGTCAGGGCAGCCTCTTCTGGCTGGTCCAGAGAGCACAGTGGCAGTGGCACTAGGGCTGTAAAGGAAGCGCTGACTGGCCTTCCCCGCCGGAGGAGCAGCACTGTGCTAGCCGGACAGAGAGTAAGAAGAGTGGGAGCCAGGATGAAGGCAGCAGAGCCCTTGCAGGTGAAGTCTTTGTGGCAGCTGTTAGGATGGTGGCAGCTGTTGGATGGGTCCGCTCTGCCAAGGCTGACATGTGGGGCTGTGTTGTATTGCCAAGAACTGCTGCAAGGGATTGAAAAATTAGGGGGAAAATCAAGAATTGATGGAGAAAAGCAATAAGAAAAATTCAGAATGAGTGGTAAGATGGGGATAATTTTGATAAGAGTGAGGGGAGACTCCAGCATTTCTTGCTTTATTTTTGACATAAAAAGTAAAATGATCAGAATCTTTTGAAAATGAAGAAATTTATTTGCAACAATGCTCCAGCTTCCTACCCCCTTTTTAGTTAGATATGTCCCTATGATCTATATAGGATAAAGTAATTGGTTTTGTTCTTTTTTGTAATAGGGGATTGATCTAATAGGGTGCATATCAGTTGTATAAGATTATAACAGAAATCCCCCTCAAGTGTGCTTAACAGAGTTGGCAAGCTGCCAACCTATATTTAAGTTTCGGATTGTATGGTCTAAGTGTCTCTGATTTTCTTCTAAAAACATAATGTAATTTGAATTGGGACATTTTTCAGCTGCATTTGCTCTAGTTTTTGTTGTTTCAATTTTGAAATATCTTATAGATTGTAAACTTAGTGGTATAGAAATGATTCTCACAATGAGATATGAGTTAAAAGATTATGCTAGCATGTGTGTGGGAATGTGTGCCTTGTGTGCCACTTTGTGTCTTTATTCTGCTTCCTTAAGATTTAGCTGGAAGTGAGATTGTTTTCAAGATATTGATTTGAGATTACATTTTAAATGTACATGAGTATATTTGAGCCACGTGTACCCCAGTTGTGTAAGAACAAAGGTGATACAGTTGCCAGTAAAAGACTCCAATATGCTGTGCCTTGACACCTCTCAGAAGTGCAGTACTATGCAGAGATATGCAAAAGTGCTATAACTGCATTTCCCATGAATGGTAGGAGGTAGGATATATCACTCACTCTTTTTTTAAGGTCAATGAGCAATCAAATAGGCGTCTTCTCCCAGAAAGTTCAGCATTATTCCGTCTGGAGAGAAAAAGAAGTTTGCCAATAGTTGAGGTTATTGTTGCATGCAAAATATAAAAGTTTCTTATTCTTCCGTCTTTATGAAAATGACAACAATCTATCAAACAAGCCGTAAATGCAGGTTGACGGGTGATTAGGTGACATACACACCATGTAGCGAAACACTGTGCTACTCGATGGTAAGCTTGTAAATAAGAACTTAGGAAGAATATCTGCATTCCGGATTTGGAGTGCTTTTCAGGAGCAGAGACGTTTTTCTAGCTGTGGTTACCTCCTCTGAGTGTGTCTTTACTCAGAACATAGTTTGTGATGGCAGTTTAGCCAAGGAAATCAGAGTGTTGTTCTCTTTCTATTCCTGCAAACCCTCTGTCCAAAGCTACTGAGAGGGAGAGGATTCCTATAAAGTTTTCCCTTCTCTTGGACTTTCCATCCCACGGTAGCATGTTTCGTCCATAGCACCTGAGCTCCTGCCAGCTCTGGGCAGGGCAAGTCTGAAGCCCGAAAATTCAGATCATTAAGTTCTGCCACTATGCCAAGCCCTGCCCCAAAGATGAAGAAGTTCCAAGGCATTAAAAATCAAGTCTCTGGAAAAGAGAGGATAAAATGCTGCTCATTCAGAAAAGCATTCCATCAAATGACACCATCAGAGTTAACCACCACCAGAGTCCTAGGAGAGGAAAAAACAGATTTGTGGAAAGCAGTATGACTGCACTGTTTTAGACCATCCAAAATGATTGTTTTATGTCTAATTATCTAACTATTATTCTGCAGACTAAAAAGACTTCTATTTAATAAGAATGAAAAAAAAAAATTTAGCAAGTCCCACCGGATTTCCTTTCTCTACTTAGTAATGTAATATTCCAGCCACGGAAAGAAAAAAAAAGGGGGGGGGGGGGGGGGGGGCAAAAAAAAAAGCACTACAGAAGGTCCACTGAAAGTAGTAAGTGCCTCCTTCAATTGTATGCTTTCTGATGGATTATTAGAATAATGCAATGATTGCGGACTCCCCTAAGTACCAACTGCAGATACTTCTTATGTCCTCTTCATGCTGTTTAGCTGATGGTTCATTCACATAAAATGTTCCAACATTTAATTGCAACAACTATAATGTATGCAAAGCAGGATGGCTTCTGAATGGCTTGGTGCATTGTGAATACTGCTAATTCCTCAAACAAATGTAGGTATGTGGGATTAGTGAATATAAATTGAGAAAATGTATTTTAAATGAATTTAGTCTATTCCTTAACTAATCCTATCTGGCTTATAATGTAAAGCCAAATTATTGGCTGAGACTTTAAACTCCAGGGTGAGGGTTGAGGAGGAGATAAAAACATTCCTATGTCCATGGAATAAAAACATTCCCATGTCCATAAAGATGTTGGGAGACCTTTTTCTCTGGTCAGGTGGGAGCTTCTTCATACCTGATCTCTACGTGGAAGCCTCCTGTTGGTCTGTGGAGGACCTGATTGATAAGATGGATCTGGAAAAGTGATATCTGTGGACTTTGTCCCTGGACAAACAGTAGGGTCATGGCAGTAATATTTATGCAGTGTTTCCAATCCAGTCACGTGTCACTGATTCAAGCTCTATTGGAAGACTCTTCTTGGACCAATACAACCAGAAAGGCAGTTCCAGTATCATGGGACCATTGCAGGTTTGTAGTGCTGTGGCAAATGAGGAGTAGTCTGGAGGTTATGCCCATCAACTTGAATTCCTAAAGACCTTCTGGACTTCCTTGTAAACTTGTCAACATATATGGTCTTGGAGCACCAAACAGCCTACTTGTTTAAAATCCAGCTAAACTGTTCTTACCAGAGTTCCGCTAATATAGATGTTTGATACCTTTAGGGAAACAGTGTTAATATGGTCCAAATCTGCTTCTGAGCATCTTCTCTTTGGCAGAAGTCAGGAATGTTGGTAGGTGGGTGAAGGGACCTGGTCTTGATATGAAACTGTATCTCCTTCATCCCTTGCAAACAGGTCTGGGTAAAAAGCATAACCTGCCACTTAAATATCTTTCCTCCCCAGCAGACCCCTGAGTGTCGACTGCCAGCTCTTCTTTCAAACAATTTATTTAAATGTCATTTAGTAGCAATTTTGTGAGAACATATATTGATTCCTCAAAATACCGTAGCATTTTCTGCTTAGTCCCTTATAGTAAGAGCTTACCATTGTTAACAAAACAGTTTAATTATATACAGTAACTGTAACAAGTATTTAGGGCAAAAGTGTGGTTCAACAATGATGTCATGGAGCCAGGTGAGCACACTCAGATCTGTCAGTTATTTTGTAGAGAAGAATTAGTGGATTTTCACTTTTCATGGTGAAGAAGAATAGACAGAGTGATTGCAGATATAGTGTTAGCTAATGCCATTAATGCACATTAAGAGGGGTCTTTTGAATTATCCCTGTCCACACTGAGGTTTGAAGATAATTTTGTACATCTGCATCAAAACTTCTGCTTTTATGACTACTATGAAACAAGTAAAATTTTAAGACTTAAGAATAATAATACTGAAAACATGGTTGCCTTGGTGTTATCTTATTTTCTGAAATATTATCATCCTATCTCAAAGAAAATTACAGCAAAAGAGAAAATGCAGAAGGGTGAGAGATAAAATTAATTAGAATCATAAGCAAATGTTGGTGTGAGGAGAATTTGGGAACTTTGGAATTGCCTATTTTACGAAAGTAAGGATAAGTATAACGTAATGAGTGGTTATTGAAAGGTATATTACATTCACTTTTATGAAAATAAAGACGTAAGTAGAAGTTTCCTGGAAAGGGAGTATAAAATGGATAAAAGGAAATACTGTTTGTTTACCATCAAAACATTAAGTCTTAAATATAGTGTTGTCTTAATTATTTTCTTGGTAGTATTCCTAGGTTTTTCTGCATTATTTAACAATTATGTTTTGAAGATAATTTAAGTTGGAAATTGCCAGGAGTTCAAAGAAGCTCTTCCTACATGCTTGTAATTGCTGAAATGTTTGTGTTTTGCTGTAAAGTATGTAGCCATTCATTGTTGTCAAATATAGGGTACTAAGAAGATAAACACTTGATCTGGCACTAATTCCTATGTTTCCAACCATTGTACCATCCAAGATCAGAGTCCAAAACTTGCTCAGTCTTCAGTGTCTTCTGGGACATTTTACAGGATTTCCTAGGTGGAAACCATGAATACACCATTTGAAATAGATGGCATGAAAATGATTATGTTAAGAAGGGATCAAAACATAACAGACTTTGTGTCCAGAATAACATCTAAGTATCTGATCAGATCTGTACACACAGCTATTTTTATTTTTTGTTAATTGTTAAAAACTGTATTTTATTTAGACAGTTGACAGGCCGAAGGATTGGTACAAGACAATGTTCAAGCAAATCCATATGGTTCATAAGCCTGGTAAGTATGCTTTTGTTTTGGCTGGCTGGTTCTCAGTGGTATTTAAAAATGCCCTTTTCTGCATTTTGCCTGGCTGCTATGTGAAAATACAAGTGTTCACCAAGTGTCAAATAATGAATCAAATCAAATGAGTAAATTGGATGAGAGATTTTACTGCAGAGAGCACCATTTCCTCTGCTAAAGGCTGAAAAATTCTAATGGATTTATTGAATTAGTAAAACTAAACAAAAATTAAAGTTATTAGAATAGGTAAGCAACCAGTATGCTATCACGTCACTGGGGAGCTCAGTGAAGTGATCCTCATCTCCACTTTGAGGGACAAGAAACTGGCCACTGTGAGTCTCCTGCCATACCAGTTTGCTTTTGGAGACCTGATGTGTTAGAACAGCATGATGGTCACCAAGGATGACAAGAAACTGTATAAACAGCAGTTATACCCATTACACCTCTGAAAGGAAGGAGACTTTATTCACCTGAGGTAGAGCTTGCATTTAGCATGGTCATACGGCATTAGTGGGAGAATAAAAAATGAAAGCAGTAAATTTTTTGCTATTTTGAACACTAGTCACATAGTAGGTATTTCAGGTTGCTTTTTTGTGAAAGGAACAACAACTTCATAGTCTCTAGCAGAGGACAGCTGACAAAAGGAAGACATTGAGCTTGTGGAAGGGAGAACAGACAGAAATCTGTGATTTGCAATTCAGTGCTAACCACTAAGTACACAATATGGGTGACATGACAAGATACCATTTTGCTAATAAGGTGGTAAAAATAGCCTATGGGTAAGTATGATGGGAAAAGAGAGTCTTCAGAAAACACCTATGAGATAAGGAAAATAAATTCAGCATTTGATTGCCTACCAATCTTCAGTTTGTATTTGCAAAAACAAAGCTGCATTGCTGTGATAAACTGGCACATATTGCACTGCTGTAACATCTATATTTCTTTTTGTAGATGACGCCACAGACATGTATAATACTGCATATGCATACAGTACTGGTAGGAATTATTCCCTCACTTCACAATGAGTCTCTTGTTAATGTCAGCAGTAACAGGGGCAGTTAACTATTGATGCTTGCTTTTGTAATGCATATATAAGCACTTTTTATTGTCTTGTTTGATCTCAGTTGGTGTTTTTTCATGCCTTTTTTCCCAAATGAAACAAAGTTTAATTTTGGTTTCATTCTTACCACAGAAATGAATTGCAGCTGTGGGCCTCTTACTGCAGATGGGATACGTTGTAATACTGTCATTTCTGATTATATTGCATTTATTTAACTAGTGATTGTGAGTAATGCAGCCTTTCCTTATCAAAATTGAAAGGAAACTACTGTGTGGAAGTAAAAAAGCTAATTACATTAATGGGAAGACAAAAAGATTGTACTGAAAACATCTTTTTAAAATATGCAGTAAGAATGCCTAATAAAGATTAGTCTGTTTCATGATCTTGTTAATTTTTGCTATAAGCACTGGTGTTAACATTATTTAGCTGCAAGGACACATTAATAGATACGTACTTGTTGTGTCTTTCAGAAGATTATAGCCATACAGTAAAATTATTTACAAGAACGAAAGTGAAAATGTGAAAGACTGTATGTGCAAATACAGCCCATAGTGCCTTGTGCAAAAGTGCCATTCAAAATTCTTCCATTTCAGTGTCTGTTGCATTTGATGTGCTCTCATGCTGCCTTTTTGTGTGCTGGAGAGAGCATTTGTTGTGGGTCAGTTGTTCCAGATCTGTTTGGACTCTTGTGATTTTCTTCAAGATACACTGTTGCCTAGTTGTCCTAGACTAACAGTAATTATTATAAAAATGAAAAAATGTGCATTTCCTGCCTTTTCTCTTCTTTCTGAACATGGGACAGCTGAGGGGCAGATGAGCCTGGGGATCAATAACAGGCTGTCACTAACAGGTCTGATGGGTGCATACAGCCATTAACTTCTTCCCTCCTCAAATTAATCATTAATTTATTTTAACTATACTGCACTTTATCTCTGTGTTCGTAATTTTACCTAGAAATATGTAAAAAGTATTCTCATGAGCTACATAGTATACAGCAATGTACGTTTTTTAAAATGCATTTCCATATTTTTGTAAGCGTGCGGCTTTACTGAGTAACTGTGAGTTCTTGTAGCATTCCGTGTTGTGTTTTATTAAAACCTATTCTCATGCTGTGACTATTGCTGGTTTTGTTTTATATTAGGTAGCTACAGTCCATCCTTCTCTGCTCAGGCACACCCAGCTGCAAAGACACAGACGTACAGACCACTGTCCAAAAGCGTTTCTGACAGTAGCGCCGATGCCTTTAAGGTCTCATCCCCTTTACCACCTCCACACGTGCCACCTCCAGTACCACCACATCGTATGAGGGGAAGGTCTACACCAGAAAAGTAAGTCAGAATTTTTTCAAAAAGTGTTCTTTGTATGTATAGTAGTCCAATTACAGGATATCACAAAGGATAAAATAGCAGCTAAAGAATAATATTACTTCAAGGGACAGTCAGGTGATGAGGGGTCATCTTCATCAGCAGTGTGGGCATCATGCATGGTGCTGCCATTTCTTCAGTATTCTAAATAAGTGCTTATTCTTACAAGCAATATCACCATGAGCATTTAAGGTTTTCATTCTCATCAGCGGGATTGTCCTGCTTGTTGTGTTCCAGAACAGTCTGTGCTCTAGCAGCTGTCTTGAATAGTAAGCCTCTGAGTAGGAAAGGCCATTTAAGGTATCCAGTAGCAAAGAGAAAAGATCTAAATGATGTTGAAGAAACTGAAATCCAAGGAAGAGCAAAACTGTAGGAGTGTAGCAGTCAACCTACATTTCCCCAGAGCTTATAAATGCTTTATATCCCCATTTTTTAAGTCTCCATTTTGGTAGACCGAGAAGGTGTTTACAGATTAAAGGGCCATTTCAGTTTTCTTATGGTTTTCCAGCTTCAAACTTGCTGCACAAAACCAGGTTCCAGTGGTTAGAGTCTAGCCTGCGTAATGTTAATACTTAGCTTGGGAAACAAATGCTTATCCTTCTGATAGAAACATGCAAACTCTATAGACTCTGCAGCATATCTGTAGCTACTAGCTTAAGCAAAAAGCTTTTTCTTTAGTGTTTACATTTGTGAATACTATGTTAATGTAATATTAAGTTATTATACACTTACATGTGTATGTGTATCTATGTATGTATACATTTTATATCTGGAAAAGGTAAATTTTTTTTTTTCATTTCTGGCTACAAGCCCACCACTCTCAGTTGCACTCAAGCAACATGACAGAATTTGCTGATTTTGTCAGCTTGGACATTGTAAACATTTTCATATGTAGAAATTTAATTACATTAAGCAGTTTTGAATAATTTGCGGTTTGCACAAAATATAATGAGCAAAGAGCATACTAAGTGTTTAAAATGAAGACTTTTTGGAAAAAAATTGTTGGTAGTGGCAATCCAAAATTTAATCCAACAGACAGACATGTTGCAGAAGAAAATGAGGTTACTTGATGGCTACTGACTTTGGCTGCTCCTGTTGCTGAGGACATGTTGTCAAGAGGAAATTCTAGGGGTTAGGGTTGGGCTACCTCCCAAGGGCCATGATGTTTGAATTTTCTTAGCAAGTCATATAGAAGTGTAGATTTTGTTAGCGAGGCACCAAAATAAGGATCAGCTTTGTGCTTGTGTCTGAAGTTGTGTTAGTCATCATCCTGCGCTAGGCCAAATGCCTTGGTCGCAGAAGCTGAGGCCGGTTATCGTTCCTTTTGTCAAGCTTGAAAATACTGCTTCAGTACTGAATTTGGATGTTTGGCCTCTCCTTTTAATCTCCTGCATGATAAGACAGGCAGTGGAAATCTATGCTCTCCTGGCCAGGGGATGCCAAACACGTTAGTTACGCTTTCGCTGCTGCTGGCAGCTATAGCTTGTCAATCTTTTCCTGCCCTTGGGAGATTCTTTTTTTAATTGCCTATAAAGCCTGAGTATTTAAAATCTCACATAAGAGGCTTAGGTCCACATGTATCCCAGTTTTATAGCTGGGAGGCAAGATACGGTTTGCATTAACATAGTCCATAAGGGATTACAGGCTAAACATTGTAAATTAAGTGAACTGAGTGTGAATGAGAATTTCAGTAGCATCCTTATTTTCTTCAGTGACCTGCAGGATAATGCAACTTGATCTGAATACTTCCATTTTCCTGTTCCTTCTCAAAAAATACAACCTTTTCTGCTCTGAAGCTAATTTTTTCCTCAGTGAAAATAAACAATAGACCCATGTACAACTACTTCCCTTGAAAAGCAGGATGTTTTATAAACAGAGGTGTCTGTGTCCCAGAAATTGCACTCACAAACATACCGCAAACAACAGCTACCCCATAGATTTTTTTAAGGCACGTGACGTGCCTTATTATGTCAGGTCACATCAATCCAAACCACATCAGAAAGGCTGAATAGAACCAATAGAATTTAATCAGTGTATGCTCTTTTTTATTGTAAATACAGACAATAGCTGACAGGATTTTTTCTTTCCTTTCCCCTGGTCTCTGAGTTATTAGTGGGTCATTTTACACAGAGCTAAATCAAAATATGTGTGAGCTACTGTTTTCCAAATGCAGCATGAGCAGTGACTACAAAAGCCGCCATGAAAAGATAATTCTCATTGTGATAGCAGCTCGCTAACTACACCCCAAAAATGTGTAGAGAGCTATTAAAATAACACAGCAAATTACCAAAAAAAAAAAAATAGAGTAGTGGAGGTTACTTTTTATTCTTTGCATAGCATTATTAAATTGAAAGTAAATTTGTAATTATAGAGAAAATGGATACATTTCTGTCCCAAAATCAACAGCCAAATTTTTGTCTTGTTTATCTACTTGAATTTCCAAGGAAACTGGATACTGCTTAGAAGGGTATTCGGGAGCAGTTCTACTACAGATCAGGATAAAGAGCATCTATTAGATTTTCGCACTTTTAAAATAATTCCTCATTTTTTTGTCTCAGAAAATTTTGTTACTTTTTCGGTATGGACTTGCTATCTTATAGCGTGATGACAAAAATATCTACCACCTGCCTATATTAGTATAGTGCATAAAACAAGTATAGGAAATGTGCAGTTTGAGAGGGTGTGTCCAGGTATTTTGACACAGTGAATCAGGGAAGATTTTAAAGTCATCTATGAGTTATAACAAAAGTGTGAGTGATCACATCTTGTGGACATCCCTAGTACTCCTCCTGCTGTACTGAATATACCTGCTGTAAACAGGTTACAATGTCACAGTGGTTGAAACGTTGGGATTCTAGGCCAAACATTTTACAGCTGAAATTTGGAAAGAGAAACAGTACTGAAATGCATTTGGTTCTGCATTTTCCTCTTGCATGGAGCTGTAGAGCAGATGATGATGACAGGCAGTTAACTCAAATGCTCGTATTTGTTTTTTAGAAATGACTGGGATCCCCCTGACAGAAAGGTAGATACCCGCAAGTTCCGTTCTGAGCCAAGAAGTATTTTTGAATATGAGCCAGGAAAGTCATCAATCCTTGAACATGAAAGACCGGTAAGACACATAAGTAGCATGGGTAATACGGTAAAGAGGTCTGGTGAGAGGTCATCTTTCTATTATGTACTACTGATTATAACCACTTCGATGAATATTGAAGGTTCTTTCACAAATATAATTTTGCAACAATTTGTCTTTGTTCTTTACCAATGGTCATGTTGAAAATTTGAGTTTGGCTTATTTGCTAGACTTAGATCTCCTGTTATTTCCAAGAAATCAAACCACCACTTGGCAAACCTAATTGATGATGAGCAGAACTGTGACTTAATGGAAACTCCTTTTTCTAATTGGCATGCATGGCCAGCCCTCATTTTCAGTCGTATTAACAGCACAAATGCTATCTGATGAATTAATGCATAAAAATATTTGCATTTGAGGATGTGCCTAATTGTACACTTAAGGAGCTTGTGGTCAAATACTCATCAAGGTTGCCCAGAGAGTCTGCGGAATCTCCATTTCTGGAGGTGGTCAAGACTCACCCAGACACAGCCATGAGCAACCTGATTTAGTTAGACCTTCTTCTAGCAGGAGGTTGGACTAGATGACCTCTGGAGGTCCTGCCCAGCCTCAGTTACTCTATGATTACTGCATGTATCCTAACATGTAATTAGAAGTCTTTATTCCTGCTTTCTGAATAAAGACTGCAATTGTGGATTTTTTCACGAGCTTGTCTGATAAAGATAGACTTAATGCATGCAAAATGACCATTAAAGGAAGTCTTCCCTTGCTGAAAGACACATTCACCCAGCCTTTCTTAACTTACCTCTGTGCTATCTATCTCAATACTTATTTTAGGAAAACTGTTATGTATCAATGCCAATGTTTTCTTTTCTTGGGCTTTTACTTTGAGGTTGAAATTGTTGAGGGATTCAAAGAAGGGGTTTGTGTCATCCATACTGGATTATTATTTGCTTCTGTACTACAGGCTTGTTCACATAATTAATTTTACTAATTTAAATAAATAAAGCAAATAATTGAATTCCAGAATATGTGGTATGTCAACAGTGTGACACACCTGTACTTGGCACATTTCCCTTGTGTTTTTGTGGTCTTTGCAGGAATAGAATTTCTGTTAGCTAGAAAGTACTAAGCTGTGTTTGTGTGAAATAAAGTTTTTGCGGAATTGATGCATTTTTGGAAGAAGGGAGAGGCATTTCTAGATGAACTGCTAATAAACCAGTGTATTTAAATGGGATTTAGTATTAGTTGTGAAGCTGAACTTAACGAATAATTTTATTTAAAAGGTGATGGCATTTGTTGTGAGCACTTTTTTTGATTGCCATGGCTGCATTATACACACTGCAGTCATTTGCCAGCCTTCCCAATGCCAAAGAATAATAGCAGATTCAAGTTAAAAAAGGAAAATTACAGTGATTTTTCAAGAATGGCCTCACTTTTCTAATAAATTACATTTTCTACTAATGTAATGTGGAAAAAAATATAAGAGTTGCAGTGCTGATGATTATGATTGTAGAAACATTGTTTCAATTTTAGCAAACTACTGAAATTACAAAAAAAGAGAGATTTGCTGACTGTTCCTGAAGACTTTTTTTTAACTTGCCTTATGCATTTTATTTTTGTTGTTCTCAATTGATAAGTTGGATTTTGAGCTTTGTTTGGTCCTTAAAATATTTTCATGCAGTAAAACCTTAGTCATGTTGTACATACTGAGCAACATCAGCCAAGGGCAAGTTCATACTTTTCTCATTGGAAGCTTAGACTAGAATTTTAGATTTAGCTGGTGTTAATAAAAGGACAGAGTTCCTTATAGAATAAATTTTAAAAGCTGATGAAATAATAATCATGGACAGAATGGAGAATTTTTTTTTGTTGATTTATAGTTCAGGGGTATAAAAGATTGGATAGCAGTAATTAATGTAGAATACAAGAGGTGAAAGTCGTGCTGACACTAACGTAATGTTATTAACTAATATAAAAACAGTTGCAGTAAGCTATGACAGTTTTATCAGTGTGGAATTGCTGCTGTTGAGAAGATGATGTTTAGCTTTGTTTGGACTGTGTTACAAAAAGAGAAAGACTTAGTTTCACTAAAGCATTTACTATCCTTGTGTTCATTGAATGTGACGTGGGAAGTACAACTCACGACTTGTTAAATGGTGGTCAGCAAAGTAAAATGATTTTGCTGTGTGTCTAAGAAAAGCTGACGTCTGAAAACATTGTATTAGTTCCAGAGTCAAATGAAAACTTTAAATTCTTAATTGTGTCACTATTACATGAGTTGTCTTTCATCTTGATAATCTCAAGATATTTGATTTTGAATTGTTCTGATGACACTGAAAGAAAATATTAATGAAAATACCAAATATAAAAATAAATAGTTTATTAATATTGTAAAATATGGACATTTGTAACATTTGAAGTAAAAATTCTTTCTGTACCAGTGTTGCTAAAGCCAAAATAGTCAAAGGGGATTTCTCCAACACTCCAAATCTTAAATTTTTTTGTTGAAATTTACAGCTACCTTATATGATACTAAACAGGACAGACGAGGTTTGAAAAATCAGCATTCCCATTATTGACATTGATACTACACTGGAATCTGTTATGATTAATGTGGAAATTAGAAATTAGAAACATGGAAAGAAAATAATAAAATGGCATTCAATGTAAAACTAACATTTAGTGAAAAATATTATTCAGCAAATCCCCATTCAAAAGATCAAAAGATGTAAGAAATAATCTAAAAAAAATTACCTAGTAATAGACATTAAATGGGTAGATTGGTTAGGGATAGATTATTATCTTTGCTATGGATATGAAAAGATGAGTGTAACTTCAAGGTGCAGCATCGTGTAGCCGCCTCCTGTCATGAGACAGGAAATCAATGTTTTACTTCTCTAATTTGAACTTGTAGGGGTATAAAATATCAACAACAAGGAGAGGCTTGGGGCTGGTGCTTTGAGATTACAACTAAAACTCAGTGACATTAAGTTGTTGAATAATCTTCCAAGCAATGAGGCGGCAGCTGCTTTTGTCCCATATGATGTTTGAATTTTGTACATAAGTTGGTACATAAGTTGTACATTTGGTACATAAGTTGTTCTGAGGAACAGTGTCTCCAGTGTCTGCAAATCAATACAATGTTCGTATTTTTCTCTAATATCATCTGAACCATATATTTGTTTCCTAAAATGGGTGTTTCCTTTCAGGTTAAATTTAATTCTAGACTTTTTAATACATGTTCAGTATACAGTTTTTCTACTGAGTTTATATACAAGAGTATTTTATGACCAGAATAAAATGAAAAACATTACTGTTTTGTCAAATAGCTTGCACTATGATGCATATCTGTTGTTTGGTGGTGGTTGTGCATTTTGTTGTTGTTGCTTGTTTGGGGTTTGGGGTTTTTTTTCTGTAGTGGAAAATTTGATTTTTCCTTTAGAATATGCAAGTTTGATCACCTTTGATATCTCAAGCTGGTTATCAAAATATTCTACTCAGGGTTAGTTGAGTTACTTGAGGAACACTTTGTCAACTAAAAAAAACTTTCTCAGTGTGTTTTTAAGTGAAATCAGGAATTCCACATATAGGTATGTTTTGGCGTGGCATCAAAAAGTATGTCTTCTAATAAAGATATGGAGAGGCTAAGTCAATTTGGTAGGGGAAAAAAAAGAAGGGCAAACTTCTTCAGAGCTGATATAAGATAAAATGCCAAAGCCAAATAGACAACAAATATCTCAGTCCATTGTTCCAAAGAGGCTTCAAGATGGCCTCTGAATTTGCAAATGCAAAATATTAATTTGACCATGCAGATACAAGAACCATTTAACTCACCAGTTTAAATGCACAGTTTTGATTATTACCTGTGGATGTCTACCTGTGTATATCAAATCAAGCACAGACAAACCTGCATGCAACACTATAGGTGTATTTTAAAAAAAAAAACAGCATCAGTGTTCTTTTATACTTGAGTATGTTGATACAGATGCTGTGTTGATCATCTGATGAAAATGGCAAAACAAGTCAAGATACTTACTGGTCTTTAGTAGTATGTTTTCAGCAAGTAATAAAAATGTTGCTAGATAACTAGATTAAGGATAAGAGTATAGGAACATGACTTTACTGACTGACAAGTCATAAAAAGGGAATTTACCTTCTTATTGCTTTTACCCTTTAGTCAAGCAGTTCGAGAGACACTTTGTGAGAACAAGCCAAGATCAGTTCTTTTAAGTCAAAATGATGTATTCATTTAAGTTTCTTAGAAGAGGAGATAATAGAAAAAGGTCCATCAGCAAAATTGGATCTGAATGCCAAGCAAAATCAATTGCCTGTGTATTGATCTTGGTAGCACAGAGAATGCACTTCTCCCTACACTGCCAGACAGCAGTGAACTCGCAGGCTTTAGTGCTGAGTTTCTTTTTGTTTGCTGCCCTCTGCGGTTCAAACTATAAATGAATTATGTCTGTGGGTGGTGCAAATGCAAGTGCAAAGCTTCAGAGCAGCTTCACTCCAAACCCTGCTATGGAGCACCAGTAAGTTGTTCATCACTGGCACTCACTTCCCATGCTTTTCCGAGGAATAATTCTTCCCTTACTTGAAAGGGACATGGTGAAGATAAATCTATACAATGACAGTTGGTGTCCAGATATTGCATGAACAGCTTATAGGTATGTGAGGGCCAAGGTAGTTCAAAAGGGTTGTTGACCTTTCAATAGAGCAAAGTTTGCTGTCTGTTGCAGTAACATCAAAGGCAGCAAGAAAAAGTGCTGTAAGATGTTTAATTACCTGAAATGGTCAGGAGTATGGCGTTATCTCTTGCAGAAAACAGAAATAGCTGTATGTGATTGCTCTGGTGTATTGGTGACAGCTTGGCTCAGGATGAAAAAGTGTTATGTATTTAATAACCGGTATCATTCTTCATGCAGGACCCTGTCTTCTTCTTCGAGGATTGCTTTGCAGGTCACACCATAATTAGTGTCTAAGTTCTGATAATTACAGTTGTGGAGGACAAATTTTAAACTTAGAAATATCTTTAACAAGAGGCTTTCATTTGTTTCAGAGATCTTTAAGCCAGCAGTTCACTGTAATTCTGTGCTGCGTGACAGCTTACGTCAAATCCTACAAAGGCGCTGGAGTTATTTAGAAAATAATTAATGTAGCCAAGTTTACGGTTGATTAGATACCCCATTGGGAGCTCTACTGTTTTGCACTGTCATGTTTTCATGCTACTTGAATAAATCCATCAATTACTCTTCTGTTCATTGAAAAATTTTGTTAACGCAATCTTCAATTTCTCCTTATCTCTTTGGTGTGAGAATTTTCAGATGAAAACAATGTATTTCACTGTGCAAAAAAATGCTTCATTGTGTCAACAAGGCTGCGGGAGATAAAGCATTACAAAATACTGCTAAAACAAATATTATGGAATGCATAATTTTTTGTTCCCTACTTTTGACCATAGGATTTAAAATATACCAGTTTTATTTCATATGCTGAAGTGGCTTTTTACTACAGTCATGCCTGCATGATGCATATTCTTTATCTCTGCTCAGCACTTGCTTTAGTACAGCAAGATCCAGAATTAACATGCTTTGTGAGAAGACAAGGAATGACCAAAAGCAATACTCATAAAATTATGCCTTCATTGCTGATCAGATGGGCAATTTCTTGCCTATGCTGAAGATGACAATCATTTAAACCATCTTCTTAACAAGGAACCTTTAGTAGCATTAAATATACTTAAGTAATGCAGTGATATTTACAGAAGTGGTCAAAGAGCCCTCTTAGCTTTAAAAGAGTAATTTTAAAATGTTTAATGTCTTCCAGTCATTGGAAGAACAGCAACAAAAAGAAAGGTATTAAAGCTACCAGTCAATGACAGCTCTTGAATAAGAATATTCTCATTCTTAAATACCATCTTCATTCTTTGATATTATTCCATTCCTTTCCCCATATATGTTTTGTGTATGTGTGTGTTTGTTGTTAAGGTGACATGGCATTTCTAGCACTTTGCTCAGTGTGTGCCTTTTCCTTCCCTTTTCCTTCACAACTGCTCCAGACTGATCGCATAAACCCAGATGACTTAGATTTAGAAAACGAACCCTGGTATAAATTCTTTTCAGAACTGGAGTTTGGACGTCCGGTAAGTGAGGACAGAATATTAATATTTAAACACTAGGAAAATTATTTTTATAATGAGGAATTTGCAAATTATCAAATTCAGCAAAAATATGCCAGTAAAATTAATATGTTGGGGCTTTTTTGAGAAAGGTCAATAAAGTCACCTCAGGCATATAACTATTATTTTTCAAGTGGACCCTTAAGCTGCTAGAGTAGTGGCTTTAATACAGACTACATATTAGACAAATAGTAGTGTATAAAAATTCAGAAAGCAAGACAAATTGCATATTAAACAGGGATGTTTACTAGTCTCCCTAAGTCTTTTGCATTTGGCTGGATTGTTTTTGAACAATCTTTCAGAACAGAAAAACATGTCAGTTTGCATTAGAGATGCTAAGCTACAAATCATGTAGTTTACCTGAAGGAAGGTGGCTAAATTTAAATGCATGCAGCCACTTCTGCTCCAATTTTCACAAACAGCCACATCCAAAAAAAAAGGACTCAGGCAAACAGATGCTACCTTAGTCCTACTGCAAACAGTTATGTTTAAAATTATAAACCTAAAAAGCTCCATTTGGTTGAAACACCTACATGTCAGAGATACCTCAGTTTTCCACCTTTGGTTGCCTAGGCACTCTCAATTTTTCTGCAAACACCACAGGCTTAATTGGATGTGAGCACCAAAGGTTGTTTATGTATTTCATACAAGGATAAAATAGTGTAGCTGTCCTCAAACGAAGACTGAGCTCGAGGTCTCCCTTGCTGCCTGTACAGTGCCTTAATAACAAGGCTGGAGATGCACCTGCTCTTGCTTCTGCACACACCCTCTCTCTGGCTCAAATTCTTTCCTATGCACTCTAACATCTTTAGGAAAAATTATGACAAATGTCTTCATTGCAGAAGAATGTCTAACCCAGTGGTTACAGCATTTTCCAGACAGGTGGAAAACATGCATTCAGATCTCCTCAGAAAAGGGGGGAAGTAAACACAAGCATTCCCTCAATCTGGTTAAGTATTCTCATAGCTTCCCAGGACCCTGGGTAGCTTGAGGAAAAATACCAAAAGCACCTGCTGACAGGCAGGAAATCCCAAATAGGCATGGCATTTGAGCCAGAGAGCATCAGGATTTAAAACATTCCCATTCTTATCTTTCCCTGTTAGCCTGCAATTCATTGGAGCCCCCTCAGCATGATAATTACTGGTGTGTCAGGCTATGTGAGGAGCCTGAGCACTTTTCACAAGGCCCTGGGGGTGCTCTGGGAACCAGGTACCTTCATCCCTTTTTGTAGCCATAGCCAAAATCAGAACTTCCAGCTACCTCAGTGAGACCAGAAGAGAAAGCAAACCACATACATTATTTTTTTAACTTTAATTTTTTAATCATAATTTTAAGTAATTTTAAAATATTACCCATTGAACACCACCTGAAAATTGAAAAAAAAAAAAATGTATCTGGGTTTAATTTGTTGTCCAGCAATCTATAATATAGTACATTTTACTAATTACCTTTTATCTCCTTTTATCTAGCCATTCAAGCTGTTTTGTCATTCCTTCCTCTAGGTGGGCAGAAACAGTCCAGATACATTCTTCTGATGAATTATATATCAACAATATTTTACTGATAATGATAACTTGAGCGTAGTGTCTCCTGTAAGATAAAGTAAATTGAGATTTCCCCAGCAGAACGTAACTGTGATGCTTTACACTCTTCTGTCTCATCAGTATTAAAAACCGCTGGTATTGGTTCAACTATTCCAGTTGTAAATTTTACCAGCTAAAGTTACTAACGTTTCATTAAGATGCTTATAATTTAAAAAATATTGTAACACATTCTTCCTTCCATTCTACCTATGTGTGTCACTCTTCGTATCTGACATTGTCAACACTTAGTTTCTAACTGTGTCACCTTCTCCACATGTTTCATTCCTTGCTGCCATTGATTCTGCTCCATTTCACCTCTACACTTCTGATTTTACGATGCAGCCACCTAAAAAGCTTTTGGACTATGTTCGAGACAGTTCTTCTGGTGTTTCCAATGAGGTAAATGAATGATTCTTGTTCAGATGATTGTCTTGGGAAGAGGGGTTGGACTGCTCATTTATGTCTTCAGTTTGTTAAACTGTGGTGGTTTCCTTCTCATAGCTATGCGGCGTTTCTAATTCACAATCGTTTTATCTTTGTCTTCATATCTTTTCAGATCACTAGTGCATTTGGATGTTGATCTTAGTATCCTAGGAACTGTGAGTCCTTATCCCCAAAATGTCTCAGAGATTAACACTCAGAATTACACAACAGCCCATATGCCTCTAACTCTTTGATAAATTCCCACTTCTTCAGAGTTGGGCAAGTGCATAACTTTCAGACAGACACAACCAATGCATCAGCACAGTAGTGTTTTTAATTGAAATATCAGACTGCAAATTCTGTATGTAAAGTGAAAGCCTTGGTGGCTAAGCTATCATTTCTCCAATTAAGTATTTATGAGTAAGGTTGCTAAAGAGGAAATACAGCGATTAGTTATCCTGTTGTAAATTCATGACTGCAGGATTGACAGTCACTGTCATTACTCCAAATAAAACACATGAAGGTCAGGTAGCGGGCTGTCACTGCCCTACTCTGAGTGGGAGAGATTCAGGCTGTCATTTCTTCTCCCCTTCCTCCCCATTTTTAAAGGGTTAGGGCCAAAGTCAGTGAATCCTGTAATGGCAGCTTTACTTCATATGGTGGCTTTACTTCATTCATGTTTGTGATTTCACTCTCATCTTCCGTAGTCTCTACAAAAATTAATGCAAATCATGGCCTTAAATTGTGAATAGTTTGCAAGTTACTCTGGTTTGGTTTTAAGCTCTATAAATCTGGAAAAACCTCATGGTTGTGAAATTTGGGCCCAGTTCTCTGAGACAATAAGCTTCTAGTCCTTCACTAATACTTGAGAGTACTCGCTATATCAAAGAAGACAATCTAAAAGCACTAGCATTATATTTGAAATATTAGCATGTTCAGTAGGTCTGGGCAAAACAGCTATTAAGTAATACTGGTTTTCTCTCTGCTTAATTGACAAAAATATTTATCTTTCACTTTGAAACTTTAAAAATCTTTGAATATGATAAATAATTTTCACAAACTACAGCAAATTAAATATTTTGCGGGGGGAGGGAAATATTTCAAAACAACTTGTTAAAGTATTAGACCCATCAGGCAAACAGGCCTCTTTGTTGCTTGTAACTTTTGCCTGCTTTTCCTAACTTCATTTTCAGTCATAATTAAAGCCTTGACGCATGAAAACAGCTAAAACATTGACTTAATTGTAAATATGTATCTGCTTTCTTGAGTAGAACTGAATCAAAATATTCAAAAAAGTCTGTATTTGGTAGTTTGGGGTGATTGTCTCCAATATTTGTTTTTGTCTGGCAACTTTTATCCACATAGGGCAGCGTTGAATACTTTGGAAGATGCCTTATTAGCTTTGGAGATGGAGTAGTTGGGGAGATGTGTTTCTGTTGGGCCACCTGGAAGTGGGTTGGAGGGATCATGGGTCAATATGAGGCCAAGAGCTGATAGGACAGCTACAAACAGTGGTACCCACTCTTGGCAGTAGAAACCAACCATATCCACTGTCAGCTTTCACCTTGTTTGCCATATCAGTGTGGCTCTGCCTGTGGGTAGAAGGTATAAACTCCATACAGCCTATATGTAACAACATGTACCTGTGGTAAAAAAATTGTATTGTAGAATGTGCAACATACAGTATCTTCCATACAGAAAAAAACTTCAAAGAAGGCATCAGGGAAAAGGCAAAAAAGCAAGTTATACTCAAGGTGATAAGAGGATCTTAAAAGGCCAGAAAGCAAAAGCCATGTAGGAACCCAGCAGTCAGTTTTGGCATGACATACACTGGATGCTCTCTTAGGCTGATCACTAACACACTGTTGATGGCCTGGGGAATGCTGTGGATAGTGGTTTGGTTTCAGCTGTGTGATTTACTCATTGCCTTCTATAGGAGGCTATGGGGAGCTACACCGCCCTTGGGATTTACATCATGATGTGTTTAAACCCAGGGCCATTAAAAGTGGTGGAACATAATCACTGCGTCGTGGCTGTTTGGCCACTATCATGTGATAGATGCTCTTGGCCCAGGCTCTAATGAAAGAGGTTGACTCCTGTGGGGAAAAAACAAACAAACAAACAAACAAAAAACACAAAACACAAACCACACCACAAAAAAACACCACAGTGGCAATTACTCTGAAATGTTTGTATCACCTCATGCAACAGTTCTAACAGAGATCCCCTATGAGCCTGAGTCTTCTTCTGGTACACAGAAGAAATACTTGAATACTTCTCCACAAAGTGAAGAAATTTTTTTTTGAAAAAAATAAATGTTTTGAAACCCTTAACTTGTGAAGGACTTATTTTCTCGGGAAAGTAACTTTAAAGTCTTTGAATTATGAACACTTTAACTGTTTACATCTCAGCTGCCATTCTTACCAAAAGCCTGAAAGTTTTACCTGATTTTTAATGTGATTTAAATTAAACTACGGTTAAAAATTACTGAGAAAATTTGCATGATCTTAAATCAAGTTTTAGATAACATTTGATCCATATTGTATCATGTTTGTGTGGTTCTCCCTGCCTCATAGTATAATAAATTTCAGTATAATCCAGAAATCAAAACTTCTGTTAGTGTCTTGATAGGATCACTTGCTATGGGGTGCAGGTCTTAAAGCCTACTGACAAATAGCTCTAACTGAACAATCATATTTTCCTTATAGTGCGCCACCTGTAAAAGTAGTTTCAACAGTTACTGTAGAATGTCATTTAAAGTATACAGTCTCATGAAATCTGTTCCCAAATATTTGTAGACTATAGGTGCCTTCTAGAAGTATACATAAGCGTCTTTACAAATCTGGGTGAAGTCCTATTCATGAACTTGCAATTTAAATCACTAGGAAAAAAAAATTAGTACCTAACAAAGAAGCATTCACACAGGCCATGAGTGCCATTACTTCTACAGTCCTTCTGTACACATGAAAGTCTGTAAAGATTTTGCCATGCAGAGAAAAAGTCTAGAAGGCTTCTATAGAGAGAAAAATAGTTCCTGCAGCTTACAAATCTGTATAATAGTTCTATTTCCAGTCCATCAGGTTAGCTCTGAAATGACCTGTCAGGAATTTAAAACAAGTTTAACCTTTGAAGCACACTTCCCATGAAGAAACATCCCAGGGACCATGCAGTTTGTTCTAGATGCATACCTAGTTACCGAAATTGTAGTATTACCTAATTCTGCCTGCAGACTTGAAATGTATGAAATGATTGATTTATAAATAGCGGTCATTTAAGGTTGACTTTGTATCAATAATAATATTATGGATCAGCATTCCATTCCGTCTTCCAGGATTCATGCAGTAGCTAATTCTGTAACTCCACAAGCAATGATTAATGTTCTGTGATAAGAACTGTTCTTACCAGGAATATAAGGTGGTCAACTACTGGCCACAAACATCGTGGGATTTACAACAGTTTCTGTCTGTAATTGACTGTGGGGTTTTGGTGAGTAATTGGGAGGGAAGAACAGCTCTGCAGACCTTACTTGCACAGGAAGGAATTTTTTTCAAATTTTTTGGTTTTATAGTAAAGGTTTGTTTCAGCTGTTCTATATCTATTTTTGAAAAGGGAATGGAGAAACATGACTTTGGATCATTATTGAAATAAAAACATTGTTGAAGTGGAATATGAAATGAAATCTAGCAATGCTTTTTAAAAACTGCATAACAGTTCTCATGAAATATTGTAGTATCTATTCCAGACTGTCCAGGATGGCAATCATCATAGTCTGTTTTTATAGGATTTGTCACAGAGTAACAGGCATAATCAAACATGCTAAGCAGAAATAGTCACCTTTTTTTCAAATACAGATGTATAACAGATTCCTATATTTGTTTTCACAGACTTCCTTATATTATCGCTATTCAACAGAAAAAGGCCTGGACAGGCCCTCTAGGTAAGAAATACAATATATTATTTCAGTAGACACAGATTATCCAGCTTGAAGGTTTCTTTGTGATCTGACACCAGCAGATGTTGCTAAGAGTCAGATTTTAACATTCCTCTTGTGAGCTACTGATAAAATAGAGCGATGCATGGAGAGGACGTTAATCTTTCGATCCTGCAGTGCAATTCTTACTTTCATTTTAGGAGGACTTAATGATTTACATTAAAAATTACTCATACTGTATTGTCGGTCTTTCTACTAACATCCCTGAGGTTCCCTCTCAGCTGCAGCGATCCAGCATTTAACCTTACCACAGGCAGCACTTCCAGCGCCGTTTCCTCAAGTGCGCTACCTCATCTGTTCTTGGTCTCTGTCGTTTTTCTACCTTTGCGCTGAACTTCTAGTAACAAAAAATAGTCTTAAAAAACTTGATGCATTTATTTCAAAGCCTTCACTATGAAAATGACATAGCAATTTTGTATAAAAATTCAGTGTTTCTCCGTGAAATATGCTGTAAGATGTCTGAGATGAGAGCTTCTCCCCTTCACATGTTTTTGATCTATTTGTTCTGGCATTGTTTAATCTATAAACCAATAATATAATTATGAGCTTACTTTTTTAATTCCTGAATTCTGCTCTCAGAATTAGACTGCTGCTAATACTGCTTATTTCTGTAGTTCTGCAAGTACTGCAAGTGACTACAGAAAGAGAAGGAAGTCAGAACCTGCTGTAAGTCATCAGAGGGTGCACAGTGACCAGAACGCAAACAGACCTGGTCTGGGCCGTACAGATCTGCAAGGCCCATGTACCACCCTTAGAAAGCCTTTAACTAGCTCGTCTCCTTCATCTCCATCACGAGCTAAAGGTAAGAGGAGAGTGTGTTTGTTAGCACAGAACTACTGATGATATGTTGTACAATACATTGGTAGTAAATGCACCTGTTTACTGCTGCTCAGTGCAATTGGCTGGGAGATTTACTATACAAAGCAATAGCTTTGGGCCTTTCCTGAAAGCCTAACTTGTTTAGTGTTACGTGTGTAATTTTAAGCTGAAAAGCTGGATTTGTAACAAGGATTTTCCAGTTTCAACTGCTTATTCTAACAAAAGGAAGTTGACTAAATGAAGACTATGATTTGTACCACTAGATATAATCCCATGAAGTTTTATTAACTCCACTACTTTCTTATTGAATTATTGTGATTTTAAAACTGGTTTCAGTATGTACAGAAACTAAATCAAGACGAATAGCATATAAGATTAAAGATGTGTTTCCAGAGTAGTAGACCTTTCAAATCTAAGGCTGATGTCTTAGACACTGTCAGTTATCAGGACCTAATTTCATCAAGCAAACATCCATAGTCTGATTTTTGATTTTGTAAATCCTTGAAGTAGTTAGTATAGCATATACAATCTAACGAGCTTCTTTTTCCAAGTAGCTCGCTGTTTTATTACTGTTCTCCCTCTCTCTCCAGAAAAGAGATAATTGAATCAGTCGTTGGTTTGAGTTTGGAGTTTTGGGTGGGTTTTTTTTAGCAAGACAAAAGGTTTCCAGTAAAACATACGTTGGAAGTGACATACAGAGTAGTATCATATACAATATGTCTCCTGTTCATTTAATTGCTGTATTCTGTAGCCATACTTTCTAATCAGCCTATAGCTGCATTAGGAACTGTATAAACCTTCATAAAAGTCAAATCCCACTGAAAACAACATAACTTCCAGGCTGCAATAAAATGTGCCAGACAAAGAAAAGCAGTGAGGAGTATTAAAGAGTGAAGTGAGTAAATGTATTTTATACCCAGTGTTACAGCAGTAATTTTAAATGTGGATAAACTCAGCCATTTAGTGTACCAGGCCAGGCAGTGAAAAGTTAGTAAACTCTGTTTACCTGCATTTACCTTTGACTACACCACTAATAATGAGCACTTACTATGACTTAAACACTTCCTGTATTTGAAAATCCTTCCCTTAAGAACATCTACCGCAGCTAATTAACTTTTGGAAGGTGACCTAACTGTGTCACTCCTTTCTCTCCCAGCATTTCGAAGCGTACTAGGACATTACTTTTTCTTGAAATCAACAATTTTGTTGAAGAAGCAGCACATTATAAGCTGCTTCAGCATCAATGTTGAACTCAAGTGTTTCAGTTTCTGATTGAGATTCAACTTGTTCTTCTAGAAAGCAGATTGAGCTGTTAGAAATATGTGTCCTGAACCAAATGTTGCCCTTTTTTTTGAAAGTTCAGCATGAGTATGCGACCTCAGTTCCAAATTTGTTTCCTAGGAACTTCTAAATCAAGCACATGCTTAAAAATGTCTTAAAACTTGCTTAAAACCTCAGGCTTTGTTAAGCTTATCTGAGGGCTATTGTTTCTTCTATGTGCTGTCTAGGCTCAGTAACTGATACATCTTCCTTTACACCCGTATAGCAGCTCCTCAGCCACCTTCTTTTTCTCTCCATAAGCTGTAGAAAACACCACTCCCTTCAGTGCTATCACACAGGAAACAAGCAGGCTACCTATGAAATACTGCGATAAATTTCCCATTTGATCTTATATAAAGAATTATCTTTATCTTAAGTATCTTAGAATATGCAGTTGCTGTGAACTCTGAGCATTATCCAGCTCAAAAATTCTGAACAACTTCTTTCAGAATCCACAGGTGGAAAAGTCAATATTTGGCTGAGGTCTAGATTTGTTGATTGGCTTCGTCTTTAAAACCTTTGCAGATTTTCTTGTCTGTTGACCTGCTTCAAAATCAGTATTAATGCTTGTTTTCTTACGTTGCTTTGGCCTGGGTAGGGAGAGGGTGTGCAGAGGGAGTAACAGCTCCATAATTCATATGGAATTATTGCTGATGTTCAAATTACCATGAGTACATTTTTAGAGCTGGAAAATAACCTAATTATTAGCTCTGCTGCCCCAGGCTGTAGCAACCTGTGTACTGACCTAAACTATAATAATTGGTGCATTAATTGCTGTCTCTTTTCTATTCTTTCTGATACTGATGTTAATTCCAACTTTCTGAATCTTTTAATTTCTGGCAATGTCTCTTTTTTACCATGCTGCTCTATGGATTATAAAGGTGGGGATATTAGCAAAGTATATCCATCCCTTTTAAGTTATTCAGTGCACAACCACAACACCTCAAATGAATTAGAATACTGTAGCACTTACAGACAGCATTTAGCTGTTCCAAATGATTCAAGAAGAGCAATCAGCTACAAGAATGGCTGGCAAATGAGTCGTCAAAATGCAGAAGTCTGGAGCAGCACAGAAGAAACTGCTTCTCCAAAGATAAAATCCCGTAGCTGTGATGATCTGTTAACAGATGATCGGGATAGCTTTCCTGATGCACAGGCCAAGTCTGAAAGCATGGGCTCTCTCTTATGTGAGGAGGACTCCAAAGAAGTTTGTTCAATGAACTGGGCCTCTCCCTATGTTCCTGAGGGCCGTGGTAGTGGTAGGTCAAGAGTCCGTCACAGGTCTGCACATGATGCCCCAGGTTTCCTAAAAATGTACAAAAAGATGCACCGCATCAATCGCAAGGACTTGATGAATTCTGAGGTGATTTGTTCTGTGAAGTCCAGAATACTGCAGTATGAAAAAGAACAACACAAAGGTATTCTTCAAGGCTGGAGAGAGTCTTCTACTGAAGAGGTGCCCAGAGACATGGTGCCAACCAGAATATCTGAATTTGAAAAATTAATTCAGAAGTCAAAATCCATGCCGAACCTAGGTGATGAAATGTTGTCAGCTGTTACGCTAGAGCCTCCTAAAAATGGCTTATGTCCAAAGAGGCGATTTTCTATAGAATCCTTGCTGGAAGAAGAAAATCAAGTCAGACATCCCTCTCAGGTACAACGAAGCTGCAAGTCTAAAACCCTGGTGCCAATTCATATTGAAGTGACCAGCGATGAGCCACAACGATCGCATATGGATTTCTCAGACAGTGATCAAGATGGAGTGGTTTCTGATGTCAGTGACTTCATCCAGATAGAAGGTTCATCCTTTTGTAGTGAAAGTGACTTTGACCACTTTTCCTTCACATCCTCTGAAAGCTTTTATGGATCAGGCCATCACCACCACCACCACCACCACCACCACAGGCATCTCATCAGCTCCTGCAAAGGGCGATGCCCAGCATCCTATACCCGCTTCACCACCATGCTAAAGCACGAAAGGGCTAAACAAGAAAGCACTGAAGATCCAAGGAGACAGGAAGCAGAGTCTGGCCTCTCTAAGATAGCGTTCCTAGTCAGTCCAGTGCCTTTCCGGAGGAAAAAAAGTGCAGCTCCTAAAAAACAAACTGAAAAGAAAAAATGCAAGTCGTCTGTATTTGAAGCGCTAGATTCTGCACTTAAAGACATCTGTGACCAAATTAAAGCTGAGAAAAGAAGGGGAAGCTTGCCCGATAACAGTATATTACACAGACTTATTACTGAGCTGCTTCCAGACATTCCAGAAAGGAATTCATCTCTTAAAGCTCTGAAAAAGAGTCCCATGCACCAGCCTTTTAACCCACTGCCTCAAGATGGTGCTATCCATTGCCCACTGTACCAGAATGATTGTGGAAGATTACCTCTTAGTGCCTCTTTTCCAGACCTGGACGCAACTAACAACAACGATAGTGCACTGTGTTTCCAAGGTGGATTAACTTTCTTCCTCTATCCTTGTGGTTTACTTCTCCAACCTTACTCCCTGTATTTCCCACCCTTTCTCATTCCATTTTCATTTGTGTCATCTGTAAGAAGCTTTCATCCCACAAAATTCCTAATGAAGGATGTCATTTTTACATAGGTGATGAGGATAGATGAATTTGCTGTCTATTCACAAAATACAGTAACGTTGACAACTGGAATAACGGTGTATTTCAACTAACAGATTGTTAGTAATATAAATTACAATGGTGTTATTAAATGAAGCAATGGGGTTTTTTTCCTTGAGAAAAAGACCTTACAGAAAGTGACTGCATGCATCACAACATGCATCATAATTCATGCACTATGACAGAAAGCATCTCTCAAACAGAAAACTTTATTATTAAAAAGTCTGCATCTAAAACATGCTGTACTGTATAGTTTTGTTACATGTGAGCGATAAAAATGCTGGTAATTCTTCCAGTATCATAGAAAGTTGATTCTGTTTTCTTACGAAAATGCACTAATTCACTGCTTTAGTTTTTTGTGAATAGACCCTAAATCATTTTAGGAAGTTTCCATCTCCACTGTTCAAACAATACAATTTCCAATTTCTGTGGCAGCAAAACTAGTTCTTCTCATAGAGTTTTCATATATCTATGAAGTTTTGAGACATTTCATATCCTCTTTGAAGGGAAATTCTCAATAATCAAAACTTGAATGAAATTGTCAGGGTGAGTATAACTTTTTAAAAAGTCTGTCTTGACAGTGATCTGGTTTTCAAGTTACTGCTTTGAGTTGTTCATTGCTCTGCTTCTCTTTTTCTCAAAACAATTCCTTGAGCTTCAAATGTTTTTAAAGTTTAACCTTGCAATATTAAACAAAGCAAACTAAATTCATAGCAGGAGTGCACAAAGGTGTATTCTCAGATGATTTAGATCAATGTCTTTGGCAAGTCTGTAATTTATTTATCTTTTTAAATGGTAACATTTCTGTGTTAGAGAATTGTGCTTGTAAGACATACAGTCATCTGTGACAGAGCATCTTTGAGAAGTTAATGCATTACAAAGCTATTCTTGAAATCACAAATGGATGTAAGAGAGAATGTCCTTAATATATCAGTTATGCAATATTTGATCAAACCTATCTTATCTTTAATCTCACATCTTTTTCTGTAACTTTTGCAAGTACCACTCTAGTAAATATGTGTTTCAAGAGAAATCAGAATTGAAGCTGTTACCATCTCTTTTTAATTAGTTAAAATAGACATACTGAGAAAAGGTAATTTGGTAAAACACAGCTATAAACAGCAGTTCAGGATTGAATTAGTCGTACTTGAGGCCTGATCATGATTAACCCTGGCAGGCAGTACTACATGATGAGACTGAAGTTGTCGGGGATTGTGCTGTTCACGTATCACAGTTGCTAAATGAGAATTTTCCAGTCCTTGAAAATAAGGAAATCCAGAGTGAAGAGTCAATGTGGATCCCTAATAGCTTCTGCAGCTCCGAATGGGCCTGGCAGGAGGAAAGTGGTACACTCTGTCAGCACTGATGTCCCTGAAGTAGCATGGAGAATGAGTACAGCAGAATATTCCACTGATTTCCAGCAGCACCAGTCATGGCTGAGCTCTACTTCTAATGAAGTTTCAAGTTTTGTTGGATCTGTGTGTGTGTCTCTTACAGCCACCATCCGCAGAGAGACCCCCACGATCATAGCAAAAGAACGCTGAAAACTATTAATATTGACTGAATAAGGAGCTGTACGGAAATAAAGGAAATTGTTCTTCCTAAAGCTTCTGCATTTTCCTTCTTTCCCTCTCACATTCTCCTCTTTCTGACTGAGTTTAAAGAAAAAAAATAATAGATGTGTTTGGAGGCATTATATATTTAGGTCTATGCAGTGAGTATAGATCCTCATTCACAGACACATGCCATATCAAGAAAGCTGTCCAGAACTGCAACTGTGATATATTTGTTGGTGATGACATGCTTGCAACTAATGACATAAATAATATGATTATCTCATTTTTTGCCTCCCCTATATTTATCAATAGCCTCAAGTTTTTGTGGGTTAGTCAACAGCCTACTGGAGACCATCTACATTTTTCTTCTGCAAGACCCCAACATAAGGGATGAGATGCTTTCAGTTCTTTTTTTTCCACTTGTACTTCTTTAGAAATGTATGGGGTTTGTAGGAACAGATTGTGTGAATGATGTCAAAGGAAGACAAACTTCAGTCACATGTCTCCACTAGCAGGTGTCACTACAGCAGTAGGAGACTAAAATAGTAAATCTCAGAAGTCAAGAGGCAGTTCATTTCACCCTCTGATTTGAAATAATTCTGTTATATTTTCATTTCACATTGGCAACTTGCAGAGCTATCAAGAGTGTAAGATTTTTGATTTTATTTCTATTAAAACATGAAAAGATGTATTCATCATCCTATACTGTACAATCTCAAAATAAGCATTAAATAAACTCTGCTTTGGAGATAATCTGCCACATAGATTGGTGAGTAATGATTTGTACTCCATCTCTTAGAAGAGAGTTGTTATCATGAAATAACATCCTTTTAAATACCTGTGTGCTGCCTAACACTTGTCCTTGGCAAAGTAGAAACACAGATTACTTAGAAGAAACCAATTTTTCTTCTCTATTTCCTCATTGAAGCATGCTTTCATCATGTTTTGTGCATGTAATTATGTGTTTATATTGTTGTCATTCCAAAACAGTTTCTTGGAACCTGATGAAGTCCTGGTGTGGCTCTCATGTGTTCCATTTGGTCCAGCAGGGCTGCATCCCTGAGTACAGCGAGGCAGCATTTTCCTCTCTCAGTCCTCTGTCATACATTCTCTGCTGTGGATCAGAGCGCAGCCTTTGCCTTTGCTTGAGAGTCAGTACCTTTTTTTTTTCCCAAGGTGCACTTTAGCCATCATACCATGTGCTTTTCTTTCTATTAAAAGTAAAATAATAGATTTCAAAAGCTCTTCACCCCCCCTAAATGAAACCAAGCAGCATCTCAGGTTTGAATGGTTTTGTTTAATTTACCATAGTTTCACATAATTTCTGTTTTCAGTAGACCAGGAGTCTCCTGGAAGCTATTCTTCTGCTTTCACTGATGTGGGACGAAGTACTCCAAGGGAGAGAAGAGGAACTACAGATAAAGAGGTAGTGAAACAACAATAAATAATGCAGCAATATCTATGTGGAAATTGTTAATATATCTGAGACAAGATATGTGTTGATTTTAAGACACTGTCATGATACAGCCCAAAAGAACAGTTACTTACCAAATCATCAGATGGCACAGCATCCTTCTTTTTTCATTAAAGAGATTGGTACTTCAATGAAGTAAAATAATATCAAGCTTTGTAAGATAAGTTGCTGCTCGTATCTATGATTAAATAGATATGAGCATAAATTTACTAGCCATTAATAGGCTCTGTCAAAGTTGACCAGAGTGGGTGTTTGGGACAGAGAAGAATAGCAGATGTGACTGGGGAAAGTCTCTGCTGAGAACTGGAGCATTACACAGAGAAACCTCCTCAGTAGTTTCAAAACAGATGCAAAGAATAACTGTATTTTACTATTATTTTTGTTTAGAAAAAGCAAAAAAGCTGCTGTTATTGTATTAGACAAAACCACTTATCCCACAAGCAATGCCTAATTTCTGTAATAGCTGGTGATTGTAATTGTATAGTGATTGCTTATATTACTGTTTTGGAAGAGAAAATGCAAGCAGGCATACAACATTTAAAGTAACACAAAGTATCAATAAAAAGAATACACCAAAAAAATGACTATATCATTCAGTGTCTTAAGAATACTTCTATATCTAGAACTATAAATGCCCTCCAAACAGGCTTCACTGATTTTATTCAGTCATAAAGTCAATACATTCATATTAGCCAACATCCACAAGCCATAGATTGTTAACATTTTCCATTGATTTTTATTAAAATATTGCACAAAATAAAGGCAGCATAAGACAGTACTGTATTTTAACTGCTAATATTTAAGTTTTTGCCCTTGGCCATCTGCCTTGTTAAATGATGGTACAGGTTAGAACTGGTTACAGGATCTGAATTCAGATCCACTTATACCCCACTGACATGGTTATATTGCTGCAATTCAATTAAGAGTCTGGTTTCAAAAAAAGACATTACAAAGTAAAGGTTAAAAAAGTTCCTGGAGCCAGAGCGTATGTTGCTTTTAAAGAATTCTGTGACATTGAAAGTCATCATTCAAATTGAAAACATGTAAAACACTACAAGCCATTCAGGCAAAGACAAAGTTCTAGGGATGCTAGATGTGCCAGCTTTTAGATGATAAGAAGGGAGAGAACCCAGTCGAGAACATCTGGCCAGTTAGATGGGGAAAACGCAAAACTTACAAGTGTCACTTTTTATTCCTCTATAAAAAGATGTGCACACTTACATCATTACAAATAGTATCTCTCAGAAACAGTGCAATCAGCTTGTTCTAGTCACCAATATTTCCCAGAAAGAAATTTTTTAAAATTTAGCAATATCTCAACTCTGCAAGTACTTGCAGAGAAAGACTAAATCACTTTTCCAAATATCCTCCCATAATACTGCTAATCGCTTCTTGCACCTTCCTCTGAAGTCTCTAGTGCTGGTTGTCCATCAGAGGCAGCCACTACGCGAGTGAGGCTCTTGGGTCAGATCACAGTTCATGTTTTTAGCACAGCTTTGAAAACAGTGAAAGTATAGGTGTCAACCACACAGGTAAGGAGACATAGAGATGGTTTACAGTTTTATTTTTGAAACAATATTGAGCTTACAGATACGTGGTGATAGAACTTGATAAATAAATCAGAGGAATCATGTGATGTGATTGCCTGCGATAACGAGAGCTGCACAGATGACTCAGGAGATCACTTCCAGTCCTGTGTTTCTCATACTTTCTTAGAAGTATGGATGTGGTTAGAGCAATTGAAAATATTCCCTATCTTTTCCAGCTGTCAGAGTAACTTTTCCTTTATATACATATATATATAAAAACATGATGGGGTTTTTACAGTTGAAATTAGCCTAAAGATAACAAGTTTAACAGCAGAGGCATCTGAAGCATTGGAGAACATGAAGCATGCAAATTTTCATTGTACCTAGAAATCTAGTTGCCTACAAGTCACGTTGGCATTTAGTTAACATTTTTTTACTTTTGTACTTCTCTTAAACATAAAGTTGCAAAGCAAACTGTATTAAAATTTAGCTGCTATTTCTATTTTTAAAAGCTTAAGTCCCAAACACCTAACTGCCTTGAAAAAGGAAGCTGTGTATTTAATTGCCCATTCCTGCAGGAACCAGTATAAGGCACATGTCCTTTTGGTTTTTGGATCTTGGTCACCTTTTCAAAAGCTGAAACATGTTTACCATATAGTAATACTACCTGAATGTATTAATCACTTTGCCTACTTTTCAGAAACTACCAGCTAGAGCTGTATATGACTTTAAAGCTCAGACTTCTAAGTAAGTACTGGACTTCTGTTCATTTAAGAATTCATAATTCAAGAAAACTCTTTCTAGCACTTGTGGCAGCTAACTGCTGCCAGTTTCAGTAGCAAATGCCGTGGAAGCAGAGGACCCTGCTTGTCATCACTGTAGTCTCTGCATTAGCTAACTGTGTGAGAAGTTATTTTGTATTAAAAATGTCTTAAATTATTCTCCATTGTATTCGAACACATGAATGGCTGGGCATCTTCAACCTTTTTGAGCATGGGTCCTGAGGGTCACCCACTGGATGCTCTTCATTTATTGCAAATTGTGTTTAGGTTACACAAGATACGGTGCTTAAAATACTGTCATATAGAGTGTGCTTATCAAAATTCTGTATAATGCTTCACCATCTTCCTGTCTGTCTTAACATACGCAGGCTCCCTGCAGGATGTGTCACGTCCCATACCAAGACAAACCACAGTGGTTCATAAGAAAAACAAAATTATGAATCACTGAGAGCGTCAAAGGAGAGTGCCTGTATTTCATTCCTGCTGCTGTTCAGATGATCCAGTGCATTTAAATGATATTTAGATATGGCCAAACATTGACACTAGAATTACGTTAGCTGTGTCTGATAGAAAACTCACAACTTGAATTATCAGAACAGCAGACTAGCTCTTGGAAAACCAAATGGACAATACAGAAGAGATCTCCCAGGCCAAGATCTGAAAATGTTCATAAGGAATTGGATCATTCTCTTTTTTGGTATCCAATATTATGTGTATCACAGGCCCTGAGTATCAGAAATTCTGAGAACATAATCCTGTGCTTTTCCTGTTTCTGAACAGCTGTGTTTAGAGAAAAATGTGTAGAGCAGAAGCATGCCAAGCTGTGCTGCTGCAAAAAGGTAGTAATAGGCCATAGATATGTGGGATATATTCTGTAATTTTCCCTACTGATTTCCTGAAGAACACCAAATATTCCTCAGATGCTTGTCATAAAAACCACACCTAAACAGGTGATGCCAAAGATGTCATACTTGCATGCAGATGCTAAACTATGTGCTCTGAACTAGCAATACTCCTTGGAATCACAGTGTAAAACAGGCCTGTATAACTTACAGATAGTACTTGGGGTTTATAAATGTGAATACTTTCATTTTATATGGTATAATCGACTGGTAAATGCACCATAGCTGTCACACTTTTTCTTCAAATGTTTAGTTGCTACATTCTGTTTCAGTTCCAAACTGTAAAGATCTCAGAAACTATGCCAGCAGAGGAGTTAAATGTAAAGCTGTAAACATCTGATCTAAATAAATTTGTTACAGAGAGCTGTCTTTTAAGAAAGGAGATACTGTCTATATCCTCAGGAAAATTGATCAAAACTGGTATGAGGGTGAGCACCATGGAAGAGTTGGAATATTCCCCATTTCCTATGTCGAGGTTTGTTCTGTTTTAATTCTTTGAATTAGTTTGGGTAATAGGTCCACAAATTGCATGAGAATGATGAAAATCTGGTTGGTTTGTTTTTTCTTAGAAACTTTCTCCCCCAGAAAAAGCACAGCCTGCCAGGCCACCTCCCCCTGCACAGATTGGAGAGATTGGAGAAGCTATTGCCAAATATAATTTCAGTGCAGACACAAATGTGGAGTTATCGCTTAGAAAGGTACAGTTTAGAACTACCTTTGTCAAAATACCATTATAGTGTCTACTGCTTCATAGAATTAATATATAGGTAAACACTGTACTGTACTTTGTACTTCAATATTTGCTATGCACAAAAGAATGCAGTGGTAGAAAGCTACTAACATATAATATCTTATTGGCTTGCACAGTCTTTCACAGATAACTGCAAATAGTTTAAAGTTGATGTGCATGTAAAGTGGGTTGTGAGAGACTGGCATATGCAAACATCTTCTAACTGCCCACCTAAATTCTTAGTTTTCACTGCAATTATCCATTCCTTTTTTTAATAATTGTTAATATTTCTTTTTGTCACAGTTATCGTGTTTAAGTCTTTAATATAGAAGAAATAGAAAAATACAGAAAATAGAAAATATAGAAAAAAGGCTCAGAGATATTTTTGTGACTGTACCAGTCCTTACAAATATTTTCTTTAATAACAGTCTGCTTTTTAGAACATTGTCTTTTTTTTTTTTTGTATGTACATCCTCGTGGTTGTACTTTATTACACATGAGCAAAACAAGTGTTTAATTTCTGAGGTTTGAGACACACTGGAATATTACCTATGCAGAGAAACTACATTATTGCAGATATTATATAGTTAGTTGTGAGTAGGATAGAACTTTTATCCACTGGAAAGTTCTGACTCTTTTTTTTTTAAGAATTAGAGTTCATAGAAGTTACCCAGTTGTTTGTTTTTCTTCTGAAATAAGAGTAAGGATACCATTTCTTGATGCTGGCCTAGAGCCTAATCCAGCATCGCTGAAGATAATGGGTGTTTTTCCACTCATTTAACATTGGTAAATGTCAAAGAGGTCTAAAAAATATCAGGAATAGGAACTTAGAGAACTAGGGACTGGAGGTAGTTTAATGATTTGTTGCTTCTTAAAATTCTCTTTTTGTGGTGATCGTAATCTTGACAGCCAAATTTTGGTTGGATCTTAGAAGTTAACTTGCACTGGTTTTCTATTGTTCCATCCCACTAAAGATAATTTTAGGGTGCTCCACAAATCAACTGCAGAAACAAAATTATAGAAACCCAAGAGAACGCAAAACTAATAAGGAAGGATTTGTTGTAAAAAACACATCATGTAAAACAAAGGAAGGGGTAGATAATGAAGTTTCACTACAGAGAAGAGTTTAATAGAAAGCTGATATTTTCCATTTCAGTTGCTAAATTCTGTAAAAACAGCAACTGCCTCATCTTTTTTACACAGGAAATGCATTTCTTTCTCTCATCTTTCCCACGAACTCAGTTTTCAACTTTCTACCCCTATGTGTTCCAGTTTTACTGATAACAAAGCACTCACATGGATTTCATTGGTTAACTTTTATTACTTTTAAGGAAAAATGGGCCTAGCAGTCATTATTGCATATTACAAGTTTGGGTGTTAGCTGGTAGTTTGGCCAATGATTGAAATAGTTTATGTTCCAAAGAAAAATTTAAATGTTAGTCCCCCAGCCAAGAGAAGGAGACTACATGAGATTTGCGGTCCATTACTAGCCCTTGGTTTTGCTGGAATGGTAGTTGTATGCATGGCTATATGTGGTTACTATAAAGGAGTGAAAATGGAGACGGTTGTCAAGATTGATGGGAAACAGTCCTGCAGGGAAAATAATACTACGTATTAAAATAATATCTGCTATTAAAAATAACTTACAATGTATCTGCTGATAACTCATTTTCATAATGCATTTCAGGGAGACAGAGTAATTCTTCTTAAGAGAGTTGATCAAAACTGGTATGAAGGTAAAATACCAGGAACCAACAGACAAGGCATCTTCCCTGTTTCCTATGTAGAAGTCATCAAAAAGAATGCATCAAAAAGTGTTGATGACTACCCTGATCCTCCGATACCCCAAAGCTATTCTAGTGACAGAATACACCACTTAAGTTCAACTAAGGTAAGGATATTTTTATCTTTGCTATCACCCCTAGAGTGGGTTTAGAAAGACTTGTAATTTTTTGCTAACATGATACATAATTTATGCATTAAGTACACTACATTTTCTTTCCTGCATAGGTGGAATTGCATTACTAACTTGTTATTGAAATATTTTAATAGCCAAGTGTGTATCCTACGTTCTGCCGGGATTTTTACTCTTTTCTTCATTAGCATTAGTGTATTATTGGTGATTTTGAACGCTCAAGATGGAAACTTTTCTAAATCTTCCTCTTTACCTTTGTTTATCTCTTCCGCAGTGGGTTTTGTGTGTGATTATAAACTACTTATCCTGCTATTAATCTATTTTTTTCAGTTGTTTTTCCACCTTTTCTACTTTAATATACTTGCACATTGATGCTTCAACTTTGAGATAAGTTCCACATTTATTTGCAGCTTTGGAGACAGCTACCAAAAGATGTCATTTATAGACAACAGTGGCATCTGAAAATATTGCATAAGACTGAATAATATTAGCTGTTTTGGGACAATTGATAGAACAGGTCTTGTCTGGTTTTCCAGAATGTGTCACAACAGAGAACTAGCTCCTCTCTCTTCTGTTCCAACAAAATTGTTGAATTGAAGTGGCATCAAATTCTGTAGCTGCAGACTGAGGTATTTATAAGCTGGGTCCCCTTATTGTCACAGGAATCCAGAGGTTCCTGAAGCCAAGAGTATGAGGCAACTTAGGTGCTCCATATTACAGAGCTACCCCTGTGTGGAGATGCCTCTCTCCTCTTTTTCTATGGAGCAGGCTCCTCCCTAAGGCATCCTGCAGCTTAAACTGGTGATTCTTAAGCATAGGTGACACTTCAGAGCATTTACGTTCAGGTAACAAAACTGTCCTGCCACTATTATTAACTGTAGGGGAAGAAAGGGGAAGAAGCCAAGAAGCCTTCTTTGTAACATAGGAAACTTTTGCAATCATCTTGTCCTAGTGTAAGTCAGTTAAAAAAAAAGAAAAAAAAGGAGCCTCTATTGGTGCTTTTACACAGCCATCTCAGTTCTTAATTCAATGGTTTTCAGAGATGGCAATACCATGTAAGAAGACATCCTGTTCCTGACTACCTAGAAGGATTTCAGCAGGGCTGAATGTGTTCTGGAGTTCACCACAATTACTGACATCACTTTTCCTGTTCCTTTGGGGGTTTTAGCCCCTATCACTCCCTGTTGCTAGAGCAGTTGTGCTAAACTTATCTGACCTATTGGCAATACAAATAAACAATACAAGTCGGGAGCAAACTTTGCTTTCCTTAACTTGGTCTAGACCATTTGTATCTGTAGCTCTAGCGCACCCTGTGGCCACAGGATATTAAAAATTGGAGCATCTCCTCAGCAGAATTATTGACCTTAAAACCCCCAGTTAGAGGCCCTTGTTCAAGAGATAATAGGAGGAAAGAGATTGAGTATTGCTTGTGACAGCCTAGCTCTTTTTTAGCAGACTGCAGTGTATCAATCTATAGGCTATTTGCTTTGGTACAGAAGACTCTATAACAAAGGTTTGTCTAACTATACAATAAAGCTATTTGCCTCAAGAAAACTCAAGCAGAAGGTAAGTAAATTAACCTTCCTATTCTGTGACATTATTGTAGCCTTTGGAAATTAATTTCCTATTCTAGGGTAATACTTAAAGTCCAAAGTAGTCCAGATAACTTAGAGATATGTACATCTCATTGTTCTGGATAATTCTAATAATGAGACCAAAATATTTTTCATTCAATTTTAATTTTGAAGAATAGTAACAAAAATGCATTTTCAGTATTTACTGAAGCAATGGATATCTACTGATGCTGTGTACGTATGACTCGCCAGTCTCTCATTCTTACAAAAGGACATTTCTTTTACCAGAAGGATACTTCAATCAATATTATGTAATGGTACTCAAAATATACTGCTGTGTACTTTGCTGCCACTGTTTTAAAAGCATTGTTGACTGCCTACGTTCATGTAGAACTGAATTTACCTTTCAAAAATATTTGTCATTCTGAACTAATAGGATTACTTTTGAAGATAAATGCATTCTGTAGCTGCTCATGCCTTAATAAAAGTATGCAGTGTGTTAAAGATGTTTCTTAAACATGTATGCAGAAGTACTAAGAGAATGTAGAAGTAGTAGCATTTGGATAATTAGAAATCACCTCAGTTGTTACAGTTTAAAAGAAATACTTAATGACACCTGAAGTGTACTTCTGAAAATACCATTCTCAAAATGACAGTAATGGTCCAGGGAAAATTACGTTAATATTAATTGTATGATTTAATAACCTGTGACAGGCTCGCTCACAGAGCGACATAAGTAACATATTAATAACTTTAGCAGATCAAATGCAGGTCGCCTTCATGAATGTAATGATTCAGATCTGTCTTAATGTTTGACATTTAAGCCCCAAGCCAGAAGCTGATACAGTTTCATTTTTCCAATATCTTTCCTGCTGTTCTGATTCATCTCATAAGGATTTCAGACACACGTGCTCACTGAAATGATACCCTATAATCCAGATGGTGGCACAGACATTTTTCTTTTCCAGTCTACTCATATCTTCGTTCTCTGTCATGCTTATTTATTTAAATTCCCATGTTTTTCTTATTTTTGAAGTTGCCTTCCCAAGCACTGTCCCTACCTGCCAGACACTTTTCCTCTTCTTGCTCATACATTGATCAAAAGATTCTCCAGGCTGCCACAAGTGACTGGTATTCAAGGACTGTTGGGTTTTCACCTTCAAGTCTGTGCACCTTACCTCCTCCACCACTTCCTGACAGTTTTCTTTGTGACTTAGAAGAACTCAATTCTTTGGCATTAACAACATCGCAATCTGTAGCAGTGTCCCCAGGTAATAGCATTCACCGACTTAAAGATGATCACTTTATTCCAAATACAGAGGTCTCTCTCAGCTCTCCTACAGCTCTTCCTCTGCCCTTTCTTGAATCCACCTCTGCCTCACCTTCAGACCCCTTATCTCATGACATAGCATATAAGCATACCTGCAAAAATACCGAACCAGGAAAAGATGAAGACTTGAGAGGTATACTTGACTCTTCAGTTATTGAAATACCTAGAGGCTTGTCAGATACTACGAGAAAGGGTGAACATGTGAGTGCTAGCTGCAACTGCTGAAAACGAAGAGGAAATCTGTACTGCAGATCTGGCAGTTCATATAGGGGACGAGACAAAGCCTCAAGAATCAGATTTCTACAGAGAAACACAAGAGACAACAGAAGAACTGCCAAGACTCTATATAGAGGAGGATCTGGGAAATGACAATTTAGAATTCCCAATAGCAAGTGGAGGAGACTCCATGGTATGTTATGAAGGATACACTTCACTGAATATTGATAAGGTATTTAAATTTCTAAGAAACCTGGCTTTTGCATTCAGATAGCTTACTCGCTATAATTATTCACTGCCTTTTCTTGCATTTATATGCTTGTATTGTGCACAGGCACATTTTCATACTATTGCATTGGATAAAAATTGCCAGTGTTAGGGGACAGTCCTTTCTCGTCAGCAGGTGTGTACACCACTGTAAGTGCTCTGGTGTAGCAGTTCTGCCAGTCCTTTCCATTCTGTCCACGTTAGCTATCATTGAGCTGCTGATGCAGAAAGCCAGTGAACCATTTTCCTCACTGGCCCATTCATATCACCCCTTTAGAGCCTGAGGGCCCAGCAAGCAAAAATATCGGCAGCCTTCCACAGGAGGGACATGCCTCCTGCAGAGACTCCGCCGTTTGTACTTCACATGTGTCACTTCACCAGCTCATATATTTATAGTCCACCCTGTTACAAGAATGTGACTGAGAATAACAGATCAGATTCTGTTTGGCAGTTATTTCCCCCTAAATCCCTCCCCAGTTCCTCTTTGGGACAGTGCAACACTGAACTATCGTAAATGTGTGCTAGCTGTTAAACTCCACAATATCACTACACAGATTGTGTGGTTTCTAGGCAAAGTTTTAGAACAGATCTTTTCTGTCCAGCACTGTTCAAAAAGTTGTTTTGGCTGGCATATGCAAAAATGTAAATCAGATACTTAGGACAACTTGAAAAGATTTTGCAGGCTGCCTCTGCCCCTATTTCAGCCGAAAAATACAGGAGAAAACCATAATAGATATTAAATCGACTGCCACAAATAGTGACTTGTTTTGATTTCTGAGGGAAGGATTTTCTTCCAGAATAGTAGACTGACTAATTATAAAATTAGCATCACATTTCTGACTGTTCAGGTTAGTTACATGACTCCGTATTGCGCATTTTATGTCCTTCGCAGCTGGTTTAATAACACAATTCTCATTTTTCTTAAACAATTAAGCCAGCTCTACTTTCTGTGGGGACATCAGGAGACACTGATCCTACCTTCCACCTTTCTTCTAACCATCCATTTCACTCTGCCAAGGCATCAGCTTTTCACTCTGTTCCCATAACAACCCCGGCTACTGCTGCCCTCTCACCTCCTCTCCTTTCTAAACCCTCAAATCAGCAGGAGAAAGGCTCACCAAAGGTAAAGGTAACTGCACCCTTTGAGTATGGATTGTTGCAACTCTTCATGTTTATTAAATAACTGCAAGGCTAACACTGAGTTTGATCTTTTCAGAGGTATTGTTTCCTTTACTAATATTAAATAACATAGCACATGGAGTATTAAGATAGGCCTTCTTCAACAGAAATACAAGGTAAAACTATAATCGTTATGATACAACTAAATAGGTTAAGGACATACCAGAGACGGGAAAGCAGAAAGCCTTCAATTCAATTTCAAGTCCATACCAGGACATCAGTAACTCTTATTTAATTGAAAGAAACAGAGTCATATTCAAGTACACAGAAACTAAGCAACATTTGTAGTTTTAAAGTGTTTGCAATTTCAATCAAAAGCCTGGGTGAAGAGTCACAAAAGCACCACTGCAGAATTCATTTTCTAAATACCAGTTCTGTTAGTCAAGGACTAGACAAAGATTATTCCCTCTTCAAGACTACACTTAGTGTCAGCAGACTACACTGTGTCGGCAGAAAAATGAAATCTGGGAAGCCGATCGCTCTAGACAAACAAAGTCAATTTCCAGTGCAGGTTAGACCCAGAGTCAGTTTCTAGTGCTGTCATTCAGAGAGCCCGTTTGCTCATGAAAAGGAGAAAAAGTCATGTAAAAAGTTAGAGAAGCTGTACTAGAAAAAGAGATCATTACATCTGTAGAAAAAAAAAAAAAAAGAAAAAAAAAAAAGAAAAATCTGCTACATCTTACAGTGTTTGTTCATAGAAAACACAGACATTAAGGGCTTGCAGAAATCTTAAGGTCTACCAGCTCTGTTGGTTTTTTTTCTGAAGTAGCGAAGAGACATCAGGTTCTTTCGAGGGCATGAATCTGTCATGGGCTTAGGTATGTTTCACCTCGAAGAAGGGCTGAAACATAGTATTGCATTTGTTTGTGCAACTTTTAATAATTTGTCAGTTGTGCGGTGCTTTTGATGGGTACTTTTTGCTTAGCTTAACAAAATTCAAGAAATTTCCTCATCTACACTGAAATTCTTTTAAAGTGACCCTGATATTCCTTGCTTTTGTTTGAGCAAGGCATGTTAATCCCAGACGAAAATAAGTAAAGGGAATACGTGTTTTGAGAGCTAAAAGATCATCTCCTGGGACTCTCCCAGAGAGGGCACTGCTCTCCATTGGGCATGGCAGGAAACAAGACACTGAGTAAGCCCGGGAGATGATCCATCTTGCAGGCACAAGAGCCTGAATACTGACAAGAACTAGAGGTCTGGGGGTTGGTACAGAATTCTAGCTCTTAATTTTTATTTTCAAACCATTTCAAACCTGTCTAGGGAATGGATTCCTTTATAAACTTGATCAGTATAGACATACCTATTTGAAAATAGTTGAAATTATTGGACACACTCCTATGGACAACAGATTTTGTTTCACAGTATTTCCAAAATGAAATAAAGATTTGCTTCCTCACAAGAGTAAGCAAACTTTTTTCAGCAGTCAACACTGACTACATTGGCAGGATAGAGAGTTGCTTTAAATAAGTGTAGCCAGGTTTTGACTGCCATCATTTCTTGCTACTTAGTCTAGAGACTGGGCTTGAGAAGGAAGGACAGTTCCCACCTGCTCCTGTTTGTGCCTGCTGTCCATGATCAAAGTCTTCTCTCAACTGCTAGAGCAGAAAGAACATGAGATATTTCCAAGACTCAAATATCACAAGTGAAGGGATGTTCTTCAGAGAGTTCTTGAAACTGTATACCGATACCTCGGTAATTTTTGTTGATGTAAAGATACATACATACATACATACGTATGTGCGTGTGTATATATATATTTTTGGAATGTGGCTCAAATCTAAAGCATGACCAGGGATTTGGGCATTAGAGTACAGGAGCTATGGGTGGGAAGTGTCATTTTGCTCCATGTTGGTGAGAGGAAGGTGTTGTCCAAAGGAAGAACTCTGAAGACACTCCCCAAGGAGAAATGTTGATGTTTTCCTGCCTCCTTGGCCTCCCTTGGTATACTTTTTTTTTTTGTTATTCACCCTCTCAGCTCCTAAGAGGAGACTGTTCTTCTGTCTTGCCACATTGTACTGGCAAACAGTCACAAATACCAAAGAAAATGTTTCTAGTGTCAGCCTTCTACTCCTTTTGCATTCCCCCGACTCACCCCAACCCTGAGAATTCACATTTGCTGCACACCCCGCTTAGGAGCTGAATTCAGTCAAATACTTACCTGAATGATACTGATAATAACAAAACAAGGGTTTTTTTCTTGAAGTACTTTCCATCAAGTATTTACTTGCTTTCTAAGTGCAGCTTTAAGGTCCATGTTCTGTTTACTAGCAAGGAATTACAACATTTGTCATTGGTATTTCTAAGATAGTATTATATTTCTGCTCTGTGCTGTTGAGCTTTTCTCTATGGTTAACTGAGCTTCTTCAGTGGGTACTTGCAATTCTTATATTCACTTGCAATAACTGTCCTTACTTCAACTGCAAACACTGTGAGTGATTAATTTTTGATCTGTAATGTGTAAGAGCATGTGCCAGAGCAGCAAACCCTTGGAAAAAAAGATACAGTGACTGCAATGAAAATACCATATACTAATAGTACCATTGTTTGCACCTGTAACACACTTGCTTTTTGTTATCAAGAAAGGCATGTCCAGTTTGCATGTGTGAATGAAGCAACAAAAATCCCCTGATGCTTCATTCTTAAACTCTCACTTGACACAGGTTTTGTGGTTTTTCTAGGCTAATTTAAGGAGAGAGATATTTATTATGGGTAAACCTCCTCGTAGCCCCGTGATGACTAAGAGATCCTGCAGCTCACCTGTCAGAGGTCACAGCTATTCACACAGGGTATGGTACGGGATGCCCAGTGTGCAATAACAGCATTTGCATAGAAAAGGTGCTCAGTGTCCAGTCTTACAGTATTTTGCTTTGCCCAGGTGTCTCCACACTATCAGTATGCCGTGTTTTCTTCCTGTTGTGCTTCTGTGCTATGTCTGAGTAAAGCCAACAGGTGTCTATGTGCCAAAACTTACTGTATAAGTCCATTAGTGTATTGTATCTTTGCAGCGCTACATAGTATTTCCAGTGCTACAAGATGTAAGGGATCAAAGTTCTTTATATTTAGCCTGTTTTTTCCTAAATTACTCCTCTGTTTCAAAGCACTTCTAGTTTATTAAAATAACAGCTTCTAAGAGTCACAAATTTATACATCATTGCATTTATACAGGCTCTTGTATATAAGCCAAATTCTTGTCCTTGAGTCCATCTCCCTTTTTTTTCCAAAAGTTCTGTTGCTGCTATATTATGTTCACTCAATACAGTCCTCTTCATCCAAACACTGTTAGTGCAGTCTGACATACTCTTTTATCCTCTCAACCATATCTGTAGTATACAGTAACATAATTGTAACAACTCTACCTAGCCAGAGAGTCAGATTGTTTAGAGATTGCATGAATTGCACTCAGAAAGGTGGTCTAAATTATGAAAACAAAAACAACAAATGCCAAAACCCAAAATCTGTATGGAAGTCCAACTGGGAATAAGATCCATAAAAAAGGGAGTAAGGTCCTATTTTAATTTTGCATGTTACTCCAAATGCATAGTGTGTAACGAATACATTGAGAGGACTATATCGGTCAACATTTAGTGCATTTATGTCTTTATTTCCAAACTGACAAGATCACAAATTGTATGCCTGATCTGCATGTTAGGACCATACAGAACTACCATATGTAAGTGCATCTCAATCATGCATGAGAATCAGGTGGATGACTGGGACTACTGATTTGAGTGCACATTTTTTAATGTTTTGTGGACTGGGCCCTACAATTTTTCCCAGGAAACAGGATAGTTTAGTGAACTGAGCCGTAGTGGGCAACTAGAAATCTTAAGCACCAAGAGCTACCCATAGGGTGAAGCATTTCATGATGCCTCTTGAGCACAGGTAGCCAGACCTGGCAACAGTCCCCATTCCAGCCAGTTCGCTGTATGTGGGAATGAGAGCTTAGGGAAAGAAAACTGGGAGAAAGCGTCCTGATGTCAGCTGGGGTACTAGTGAAGAATGCATTTGGATAGAGAGTAAGCTCCAACGTTCCCCTCTTTAGACACAGCAGATTACCATAGTTTTCCCAGATTCTGATTTCATCAGTTTTCTTTGTAGCAGTAACAGCTGAAAATCTTCATTCACCTTGATTTTCTATCATCTGTTTCTACAGTAGTTAACTAGCAATAAAATGTTTTAAAGCATTGAAGCACATGCAGAAAAGGATGATAATACCAACCTACCTAATTTCTTCCTTGGTATATGTTCAAAGCATAAGTCATTTGCAGTATTGTTTAGGACATTGACTTTTACTGTTTGCAAGAAAATCCGTAACCTTCATTCTCTTGCATCTCTGACTATCTTTGGTATTGAGCTCGGTTACAGACCTGCTGAAAGATTAGCAGAGAATAATGTCATATCCCAGTCCAAATACCAACGAATCTGCCTGGTAGAATATTCTCTTGCTTAAGAAGACAGCAGTTGAAGGGGATTTACTAAGAACTAAAATGTCTAATTTGCAATCTTTATTGTTGGATTCTTCAGTAAAAAATATCCGTCTTTTACACTGGCAGAGGAGAGTTAAATGAGAGGGACAACAGAATCAAAGAGTGTAAACAATTTGGTTTTTAACTTTGAAACCTCTTTCCCATCTAGCTGTCATTAATATGAATAAAAGTTCTGTAATCTATCTGCCTGCATCTTTAGGCACCTTTTAAAAATTATACTCTACAGACTGTAGAATGAGGTGGAGAATATTCACAATATTTTCTGCATGTACTTATAAAAACATGATGAAAATAAATTTACCTACTTCAATTTCATCTGGAGACGCTGGGGGGCTTGGAGGGGGAGGGGGGTAGGAGGGAAGTACATTTGAATATTTAATTTATATCGTCAGGCTGGGGTTATCTCAGCATTCTCTCATGGAAGATTGTGTCATCTTCAGGAGTAAACAGAAGCAAGATGAACTGAAATAGTCAAACCTGGGAAAGAGAGAACTATGGAGCAATAGACAAATCCCATGGCTTCAAGATCAGGTTGCAGTTTACTCACTGCACCAAAGCAAGTGCTATGAGCTGTGTTTGATATCCACACTCCCAAAACAGATACGGTTCCCAGACTTGTATCAGACTGGCAGACTCCACAGCACGACCACAGGGCATCCTCAATCAAGAGAGATTATGGTCACTGCTCACATCAAGAGCTCTCCAAGCAGCTGTTCCTGAGCTGTTTCTGGCCCCAGCCAGACTCTAATGGGTAGAAGTCAATGTCTTTCTAAGCAGGATATATTTTCTGTAGTTGGTTAATATTTTTCATTTCCATTGTGTCCAGATTCATTGGATATTAGTGGCAGGTAATGCTCCATTAGAAAGGAAAGTAGTTCCTTTCATAAAGCTTTGCACTGGAAATACAAACTACTTTTTCCTCTGAAGTAAAGGCGTTGTCATTTTCACACAATTACATGCATTCTTTCAAAAATTGTTTCTGTTCTTTGCCTCCCAACAGCCTGCATGGCTTTATGCTCCCCCTTGAGATGAAACAGAATTAATTAAGCATAGCATGTTGTGTGTGTGTGTGTGTGTGTGTGTAATGTAAATTGGTATGGTTTTTGTCTATGAATATTTCAAATTCTGCCATTACGTACAGGAGATTTTATTTCTGCTTACCTAAAAGTGTACCTTGCCCAATGAATGTGTAATGTTCATCTGTTGTATTTGATTTTTCTAATGCTATTTCTGTTTTACAGTGAAGAGGCAGCAGGGTTCTATTCCAACTCTCTACTCCACTAGAAATAGAAGGGACTATCGATAAAGTTCACAGTTTCGTTTTAGTTTTTATTATGTCTTCCAAATATCAAATCTTTAAACCTGCCAAGATTCTGTTGCTTGCTATGTCTCTTGAAGATTTGTTGTGACTTGGAGCGGGGGGCGGGAGGGATGTTTTACGCAAGGTGGAGCTCTCAAACAACTACGTATCATGCCCCTGTCCAACTGTTTGGACCTTAGACTATAAATCTTTATTACATTTCACATCATTTCATTTCAGCCACAGCGCCCTGTGCTTGCTCATGAAAACATACAGAGTGGGGGGGAACCGTAAGTATATTTCTTGTCTACTCAACCAAATCCTAACAATTCAGCAATAGCCAGCGCATTGTCAAATAATTTGTTAACCTGCCAAGTACAATTATGAAGAGATTTCAGAAATTTACAGATAATTGCATGATGTAGGAAGAGACCCAAGAAGGTACCAGATGGCAAAGCCTTAGTAGTTTAATTTATATTAGACTCAGACAGATGTGCCAACTTGCAGTTCCCCATCATTATACTTTAAAGGGATGATAGTTTTGTAAAATAAAAGTTTAACTTTTTTTTTTCTCTCAATTTTGACATCTCAGCAGAATGTCAATTAAAGATTTAACATTGGTTCAACTCATCTGCTTTACTGACTTAACACAAATTCTTCAGAAACAGTTCTGGATGTGAACTGAGAGAAAATGGTAACTCAATAATGTTGATCACAGGAACACAGGCTCACCCTTTTTTTGTGTAATCTACGTGTGCAACTTAAAAATAAGATACAAGAAAGCCTTTCTTAAAACTGGAGAACCTTGATTTCAAGTCTTATTTTCACACAAAAAAACTAAGCACTTGGGATAAAACATACAAGGCATGTAAGGGCTGTTTCAGTACTGACTCTTAAAATGGAAGTTTGGTGCAAGATTGTTTTGATTTTCTTTATTTTTTCCCCCCAGTCCACTTGGGTCCTGCTAGTGTCAGAGCACATTGGAGAATGCTCTCATTAGAGGAGTTCTAAATGTTATGAAGGCTTAGCATGTAAAAATATTTAAAAGTTTACCTGTTAGTCACTTGAAGGAATGTCAAGAGAGAAGAGAGGGACAAAATATTACCAAATAAATATACCACCAATAATATATAATGAAAATTGGACATTTTGGTTTTAATCTCACTAAAACCACAAGGTCCTGTTAGTATTGTTGAGCGTACTGAAGCAACTAGCTCTGTTTTGTATGCAATAATTATCTAATTAATTTTGTTCAATATAGTTTAAGTAGTTCAGGACTAAAGTTACTTATTCTTATAATTAAAAATAGAAATATATTTAAATTGCCAACCAACCATTCTTCATCTTAAATGTGTATTCTGTTAGTGTTGTAAAGGGTAGCAGACTTTTTGTATTTAAGAAAGTCTTAGATTAGCAAAGAGAGAATGAAAATACAACAAAGGAGTTATTAAAATTGATTATCTAGAAATGACTAAATTTCTAAAGTACAAAGAAAGCTAATTGGGAATTTCTTGTTACTGTATTTGAGTAAGCAATTGGCTTCAATCCTATTCATGATACATGGCATCTGCAGCTCCTTTGGAAGCTGCATTAATCAGTTTTGGAATATCATCATAGCTCTGCTTTCCTGGAATAATGACAAGCATGACAGAAAATGTTATTGCCATTTAGCTAAAAACAGATTGTTCTTACTCCTGCTACACAAATTACCAGAGTTAATTGCTTAAATAACCAGTCCCATTCCATTTTGTTACTGTGATTAAAATATAAAATTAGACCTTTCAGATTTGAGGAGATAACTGCCAGTCATGAGAAACTAGATTAAAATCTTTTTTTCTCCATTGTTTTTCTCCAAACCAGCTATGTAAAAAATAGGTCTAGTTTATTCATTATGACCATCATTACACTAAGCCTAGCACCCATCTGTATATAGGTTTTTAGAATGGAACTTTCAGTAGCAGGAGTTTTTTACTGAAATAAGCATTTCATTTAAGCCTGAATAATACAGAGCTAAAGGAAATATTCAGTATCAGCACTTCAAAGGGGGAGTTATTTTGTTTTTATTGGGGCAAGTATAATGGCATTAAAGTTTTAAAGTCAGTTGACTGTTGTTAAGAGGGAACAGTGGACCTGATTATGTTTTGTTTCATTATTTTGAAATCCAGAGTGTTTGCTTTGTACAATTTCTGCAGTTGTACCCTGCTCCTTTACACAGTCACAGGCTGGGGCGCAGACGGTGAGAAAAAGGCAGATTCTGACTCTGCAGGACTCATGGGGTTTTGCAGCAATATTCCCTTGGGCTCTCAGCCCAAGCACCTTTAGTTCCCCCTGTTACAAGTCTATTGCCATTCTTTCAATTCCAGGAAACTCAGTTAAAAGATGACAAGGAGTATAAGACGATAAATTTAGGAATCTCATACGTCTTTCATTTATCCACCTCAGATCCTTCAATCTGCAGCCCCTGGCCAGGGTGGAGGTACAAGTCAGTGTCTGAATACCATTTCAGTTTCCATCCTTGTGTCCCCTGATCTGATTCAAGCCTCTCCCTCACTCTCGGAGATTTTTTTACATACATATATATACATATATATGTATGTATATAGAGGGGTGTTTTTAACCAGGAAAGGGGTTATGGCAGTATGTTCCCAAGTAGCAATTACTCTCCACCTTCCCCACAAAGGCAGGCACCTCTTTTGCATGCAGAGCGCTATAGTGCCAGGTCTCCCCCAGCAGCTGCCACTGCACCATCCAGGCAAGTCCCCCAGGCATGATGGCACATGTGGGAGCCGGGCTTCTGGTCACCCTCCTCCACCCACTGCAGAACGACACCGGGCACTGACCTCTGCTGTGGCACTTTGCTCAGCTGGGGCAGAGAACATGTACCCTGGGTTCAGCATTCTGGAGCTTAAAGGCAGAGCCAAAGTTTTAGGTGCTGATCACGGGGAGATAAGAGGCTTGTGCATATACAGTCTCCCCTCTAGAAGTCCTCTGGTTTTTAACTCAACTACAAAATAATACTTAAAAAAATATATATATACTACGGTGTTTAAAGCAACTGGTTGAGGAGCCATAAGGTTTGCCCCGAGTCCCCAGTCTTTAGTGAATGATGAGCTACCTTTCCAATAAAGTTTTATTTACTATAAGTACCTAGCTCTGAAGCTTACCAGGCAAAATAAACCCTTTCCCCATGTATTTACAAGTTTACTTATTAGTTAATGTTTAAACCAGCACCTTTATGTCAGCAAAGGTGCGAAGAACTCTTACTTCTTTTTAAAATGCATCATTTGTCCTATTCAAGGTTTCAGGCTCTATATAACTATACTCCTAGGAATGAAGACGAATTGGAACTCAGAGAGGGAGATGTCATTGATGTGATGGAAAAATGTGATGATGGATGGTTTGTGGGTATGTTTTAATTTGGTTGCTGCTTTTCTTTGTTTTCCCTGAGCTTTGCTGCCTTGTTTGCTTGATGTCTTTTAAACAAGTTAATTTTTGCTATTCAGCATAAGAAACCTGAACCTGGCTTTATCAGGAGAAACCCCAACCAAGATCCACTAAAATCTCTAGTTGACTTTTTCACTTGTTTCTTTTGGGATTGAAGAACAGAGATTGACATGTGCACCTCCAGTTTGTCGTACAGCACTGTTTTCATTCTGATGTGGCACAAAATGGACTGTGTATTACTGCTCTCTTTATAAAGACCAGGTAACATAAATCTTACTTGCATGAGTACATCTGCAGAATTAACTACTTGTGAGGCCCAAGTATTACTGAACAAACAGAGATTTCATATCTAGGCCTAGATAAGGTGGCTTAATCATTCCATAGACTCATGCACACAGTGGCTAACAATCATCTAACTAGTCCTCAGCATTTCAAAAATTCAAATTATTTAAATAGACTTGATATTGTTGAAAATAAAAAATTTCTATATGCAAAGTCAAAATTTTAGCACAGCTTTTAATCTGGTCTAACAATTTAATCAAATATGCCTCTGTTTGCTTTTTCCTTCCTGCAGTTATAATTTGTTAAAACTCACAACTCACAAATGAAATTCAGAGTAACTTTTTGAAGTTATAAAGAAGTGTAGATATTTCTGTTTGTGCAATGTTAAACATAAAAATTTAAAGGCCATGCTTACATAGTGATTTCCTGTTGTTATTCCCATCTTTCATCTATTGCTTCTAATTTCAGGAACCTCGAGAAGAACCAAATTCTTTGGTACTTTCCCTGGAAACTATGTCAAGAGGCTGTGAATTTTTTTTTCTACTTATTTATGCTGCAACACATCTGCATAAAGCTGCTAGAAAACATGCTACGCTGGCCTTCTGTTTTCTTGCTTGCAGTCTCAAGTAGAGGCCATCTAGTTCATCCTCATCCCATCCCACCCGCCAAACCGTCCCAGCAGTATTACAGCAACGACCACAGTGTGAATAACTAAGCTTTTCAGAAACAAGAGGAACCGTTTCAACATTTAAATACTCCCTGCTTTGAAGTCTTTTAATTTGAAACAGTAGGAAAAGCCTGATGACAGGTACACAGATGAATTGCCATGGGGTGGGCAGGAGGGAAAAACTGTTCATGGCTTGGACATTTGTGTTACTATCGTGGAGTCTGATGGGATTTTTTCGACATACATGTAATACAGGGGAAAGTTGCTGTTTGCTCTTAAAAAAAAACAACATTGTTTAAATTTCCACATTCTTATTAGCTTAGCAGCATTTGTTGCTTTCATTTTGCCGTATCACAGGTTTGCCTACTGTACTGGTTTACAATGTATGACAAATTATAATATAGATTTTTTTGCCTGCACTTGTATGTTGTAACATATGCACAGTGATTGTAAAATCTCAAGCAAGCGTAGTGAAAAATGGAAGAACTGCAAGTGTTCCGAATGAGTGCAATGGTATTGGCTAAACCTTTTTTCTTTTTTCCCCTAATAAAGCTGTAGTGTCCTCTGTGGAAAGGTAAGAAGTGCAAGAGGCATAGAACCTCGAGAGAGAGGATTTAATAAAGAGACAGACAATGATATAAGCGTAGGCAGCAATAACCTGCTACCACTGTCTCATATTAAATGGTTGTAATCAAAACGTTGTAATAGTAAGCAACATGAAATTTGAGAGGTTAGTGTTTTTACTTATCGGGAGTTTTAAGAAGCAGGAGGTAAAGAGTGTTAGTGCAAAGGGTTGTTGGGTTTCATTTGTTTGGTTTGTTTGGGTTTTTTTTTCCTAACATAGGCACCTGAAAATATTCACAAGTATCATGTACTGATTTTCTTCACTATATATATATATATATATATGTATGTATGGTAATGAAACCTGAGTTACACATTCTTTTTAGGAATTTAGTACAGGGGAAAAAAACATCACAAGTGTTAAAACTGATGCATTTTAGATGTTTGTTTGGGTTGTTGTTTTTTTTTTCCTGGATGAAACAAGTATTTGAAAACATATGTTTTCCATAAGCAAAGGTAAATGTAATTAGCAAATGAAATTAAGGCACAGGATAATAATGACTTGACTATGGCTTTATAAAAATGAAAAAAAAAAAAATCAGATTTGGTTTCTTCAGCACCTTATAGATGGCAAAAGCTTCTAGTGCATTTCTCATGGGTAAAGGATTGAAATTATCAAAAATGTATGTAGTGTCTGTAGCATTTTGTACATATGTTTGCTTTTTTGTACAGAGCCATTTGGTTGTTGATTTTAAAAAATTTAAGTTCCTTATTTGATCTTTGCCCTCTTCACATACAGAACATTTCAACACATTTTTCTTTTCTTGCTCTATTTACCATAAGCACATCTGGATAGTGCAATTCTGTAAGATAGCGTTTTATGCAAGATTTTATTAATTAAAATATGGTTTACCAGCCAAATCTAAATGTACATATGTCTTTATTACTGAGAAATGTCATTAAGACAAAGGTAAAGAAACATCTTTGTGCAGCATACCTTTATTATTGCAGATTTCATGGCAAAAGCTTTATATTCAAAGGCTTTCAATTTTAAACTAGATCTGCATGCAGCTTTGCTGTGAGATTAATACCTATCTTTGATGCCATTTATGATTGAAGACTTAAATATCTGTTGCCTGTGATATTTAAAAAGTACTGTTTCTACTCTGTATCTGATTTTAGAAAAATACAGGTTTTTCATACCTGGCTTTCAGGTCACTGACTTTGAATTCCTACAAGCAAAAGGTCTCTGTGGTTTTTTTTTTCTTGAATAGACTTCTAATAAATTTTGCTTGGAGTACACAACTGTTTCCCCCATCATTTCTCAAAATACACGTAATGTGTTACTTAAGTGTTGCAAAGCAATTAACTCTTCAAGCTTATATGCAAATAGTTTTGGCTTGTACAGAGATTTTTTTTTTTGCCCCACCACCAAACATATACTACTTATATATATTAGATTACCAGCATTGCCTACACACGTCTCAGCTGCTCCACTTCAGTGTCACCCCTAAAACACTTCGGTGCAAAAGCACCTCCTGGACTTTCTGCATTGGCTGTCCTCATCTGAGATAGTTTTTCTTTTGCCAGAGCCACACTTTACTCCAGAAGTACAAAGGTAAAATACACAATGGTAAACCCTTTGGAGCTGGCAAAAGTTCCCACACCATAATCTTCTCCTTTAACAAAAACAAAAAAGACCTCCTCTGCAAAGTGACACCATAGAGGCAAGATTTAAGGAAAATACAGATATTTGAGGAGCATCTTATACTTGGGACTCTGTCTGCAACACTGGATTATCCCACACTTATGTCTCTCCCTGGCAAGGAACAACTGTTTAACAATACCAAAACCTGCAACAAAAGGCAAAGGAAGCAAGCAGCTGCCTTGGTTGGTTTGTTTTGGTTTGGTTGTTTTGGTTATTTTGTTGTTTGTTTGGGTTTTTATCCCCACCAGCTGGTAACACATCACTGTGAGTGCCTCAGAGTAGCTCTTTGGTCCTGCTTCTTCAAGCCACACTGGCCACCTTTGCTGGGCTGCCTCCTCCCAAGCACTGAAGAATACAGGACAACAGCAACTTGCATTTGGACAAGAATAACATATCACAGAATCACAGTATGTTTGGGATTGGAAGGGACCTCAAAAGATCATCTAGTCCAATCCTCCTGCCAGAGCAGGAACACAGAAAGGCATCCAGGTGGGTTTTGAATGTCTCCAGAGAAGGAGACTCCACAACCTCCCTGGGCAGCCTGTTCCAGTGTCTGTCACCCTCACTGTGAAGAAGTTTCATCTCAAATTTAAGTGAACCTCTTGTGTTCCAATTTGAATCCATTGCCCCTTGTCTTACTATTGGTTGTCACTGAGAAGAGCCTGGCTCCATCCTTGTGACACTCACCCTTTATATATTTGTAAACATTAATGAGGTCACAGAATCACAGAATCATCTGGGTTGGAAAAGACCTCAGAGATCATCTAGTCCAACTCTTGGTCCAACTCTAGTCCGTTTACTACGTCATGGCACTAAGTGCCATGTCCAATCTCAGTTTAAAAACCTCCAGGGACGGTGAGTCCACCACCTCCCTGGGCAGGCCATTCCAATGCCTGACCACTCTCTCTGTAAAGAATTTCTTTCTAATATCCAGCCTAAATTTCCCCTGGTAGAGTTTAAGCCCATGCCCCCTTGTCCTGTTGCTAACTGCCTGGGAGAAGAGACCAATCCCCACCTGGCTATAACTTCCCTTCAGGTAGTTATAGAGAGTGATGAGGTCACCTCTAAGCCTCCTCTTCTCTAGACTAAACAACCCCAGCTCCCTCAGCCTCTCCTCGTAGGTCTTATGTTCAAGTCCCTTCAGCAGTTGTGTTGCTCTTCTCTGGACACGCTCCAGCACTTCAATGTCTTTCCTGAACTGAGGGGCCCAGAACTGAACACAATACTCCAGGTGTGGCCTCACCAATGCAGAGTACAGGGGAAGGATCACTTCCCTTGTCCTGCTGACCACGCTATTTTTGATACAGGACAGGATACCGTTGGCCTTCTTGGCCACCTGGGCACACTGTTGGCTCATGTTGAGCTTCCTGTCAATTAGTACCCCCAGGTCCCTTTCTGTCTGACTGCTCTCCAGCCACTCTGCGCCCAGCCTGTAGCGCTGCAGGGGGTTGTTGTGACCAAAGTGCAGCACCCGGCACTTGGCCTTATTGAACTTCATCCCATTGGAATCAGCCCATTTTTCCAGTCTATCCAGATACCTCTGCAGAGCCCTCCTGCCTTCCAGCAGGTCGACACTCCCTCCCAACTTGGTGTCATCAGCAAATTTGCTGATGATGGTCTCAATCCCCTCAGCTAAATCGTCAATAAAGATGTTAAACAGGACTGGACCCAACACTGACCCCTGGGGAACACCACTAGTGACTGGCCGCCAGCTAGATGCAGCCCCATTCACCAGCACTCTCTGGGCCCGGCCCTGCAGCCAGTTCTTAACCCAGCGTAGAGTACACTTGTCCAAGCCATGGGCTACCAGCTTTTGCAAGAGTATATTATGGGAGACAGTGTCAAAGGCCTTGCTGAGGTCCAGATAGACCACATCCACGGCTTTCCCCTCATCCACCAGGTGAGTCACCTGATCATAAAAGGAGATTAGTTTGGTCAGACAGGACCTGCCCCTCCTAAACCCGTGCTGGCTGGGTCTGATCCCTCGTCCATCCTGAAGGTGCTGTGTGATTCCATTCAGGATGATCTGCTCCATAACCCTGCCAGGCACCGAGGTCAGGCTGACAGGCCTGTAGTTGCCACCTCAGTCACCCCTCAGTGTCCTTCAAACTAAAGCGACCCAGCTCCCTCAGTCTTTCCTCATAAGGGAGATGTTCCACTTCCTTAATCATCCTTTTTGCCCTGTGCTGGACTCTCTCCAGCAGTTCCCTGTCCTTCTTGAACTGTGGGGCCCAGAATTGGACACAATATTCCAGATGCGGTCTCACCAGGGCAGAGTAGGGGGGGGGAGAACCTCTCTCAAACTACTAACCACCCCCTTCTAATACACCCCAGGATGCCATTGGCCTTCCTGGCCACAAGGGCACAGTGCTGGCTCATGGTCAGCCTGCTGTCCACCAGGACACCCAGGTCCCTTTCCCCTACACTGCTCTCTAATAGGTCATTCTCCAACTTACACTTCAAGTCTGATTCATGTTCAGCTTTGTCCTTACAATAGTTGGGCTGGAAAATGCAAAACCACTTAACACCCCTAAATAAATACACAAGTATAGCGCTTAAGTTCCTGTAAGCAAAGTTGACATTTTCAGACCAGGGACTGCTGTTAAGACTCAAGCAGATAAATTCCTCTTGTCAGCGTAAACATCATCAGTGCTGGGAGTGCTTTCAATTTGGACAAGGCCTAATTTAGTCAGTGCTATTATCACTGAGGTAAGTGTACCTTTCCACATGCATCTCTTCTTACAGGCCTATAACCAAATACTGGAATATACAATCAAACTTCATGTGGTTTGTCCTTTCTGTTTGCTGGGTGACCCAGAGGGTGATCTGGGACATCACTAAAGCTCTGCTTTGTGCCATGGACCTGTAAGATGTAGGAAGTACTGTGCTTTAATAGTATTTTTCTATTAAAAAATAGCATAATAACATCAGCTGGTTGATGTAGTCTCACTAATATAAAGAAAATTCTGAAAGATTAAGGGTCTGAGTGGGTAAGGGATGAAATAGCACCCTCTTGGGTAATTGCAAAGGGGATGAAGAAAGGGAAAAGACATCACTGTAATAAGAATAGCGAGTCATTGACACTTCAGGAAATACCGCAGTGTTAACATTTTAGTCAAAAAACACAGAAATCCTAAAGTTATATCCAGATAAACCAAATACATTCAAATCAGCTAAGTCTAATGAAATCCCACCTACACTATTTAAGGAACAGACTGAAGGATTTTTCTGAGCTTTCTCTTATACGCCAATGTAAATTGATGAAGGAGACCCCACAGGACTAAGTGGTGCTTTGTCCTTAAGGTCAGAAGAAAAGAGACCTGGAGAACTAGAGGCCAGCCTGTTTAATATCTAGGAGGAGACCAGAACAAATAAATTAAAAGCCTCAGATATGGATTTTTCTAAAAAAAATATGTATCAATCCAATTTTCCTTTATCTTGTCAGGATAGGTCACATACATCTTGATTTCTATTAGGACTGGCAGCTGTGTTAGCAGATTGAGGAAAGTCTATGTTAGTCCACATGAAATCAGGTTTGTTGCAGAGTTGTGCTACATTACAGACAAATAGGTAAAGTAACCAGAACAGCCCAAAAAAACTCAGTAGATTCCACTGCCTACCCTTCAGCCAGCCATGCGTTTGCTGTTGAGGCAAAGGCCTCTTTAAACAAGAAAGCCCACAAGACACCAACAAGCCATAGAAACAGATGCATGAGGAGTTCAGGGTAATGATCTATATCCCAAACTAAGCGAAGGGTCGCCCCAGCAGGTTTAACATTCTGTCACCCGTGCCAAAGCAAAGCATGTTGCCATTCTGCGATGCCTGGTATTTACTAGTTGCCTTTTAAATGCTGATGTACGGAACCCGGACAGGAACACGGGGTGCTTCCTGTGAATTTGGAAAGCAGCACACGAGCTAATGGGAGACTTGAAACATGAAGTCAGTAGCTCTAGAAGGACCTTAGGTCATTGCTAAGTGTATTACCTTACAGCATTTATAGTTAGATGGTGAAATCCTGCCTTTGCTCCTGTTAACAGCTAACTCCATTGAAGCCAAGAGAACCCACAGTATTGCTAATACAGTTGCTTGAAAATAAAATTGCACAAGAGAAGCACTGAAGCAACTGAATGTCCAGTTTGGGTTGCTTTTATTGTATTGAAAGTCTGAGTGCAGGCAGAGACCAGAAACTGCTTCTTTAACTGCTCCCACCACACAGCACAGCAGATAATTCCCTTCTCAAGTAGCTAACTGGCAAGTTAACTTAAAGTAAAATCATATGTGGCTTCAAAGCTGCAAAAGCACATTGAAAGGGCCAATAATTCAATTTTTAAACATGTTTAAAGCCCCTGAACCCCTTGTGACATCCAGCAAGTATCCGACTGAGACCTGAATCCGCCAGTTCTATGGAGCAGGGAACTTGCAAGATCAACATGTAGAAATTGGTACCTCATCCATATGCAATAAGTAGGGAAGATTAATTTAATAAGGCTTTCTTCTGCAACTCAGGCAATCAATCAACATCATGCTATTTATTTACCTGCATGCAAGAAAATGCCAGATAGTCAAGTTCCTAAATCCCAGCTAAAAAATGCCCAATGGAATATATTATTCTCAACAATATAATGAAGTCACATTCCCTTGAAAACTTAAAAATATGTTTATATATACCTATGCAGAATATGACGGAAATCCACTGAAAAGGAAACAAAAGAATGAATGAATTCCTGCACTGGTGACATATAGGTTCTCACTCACACATCTTCTGTCACCTCTTAAACACAAAAAGAATAATGGAAGTTTCTAGGTTAAGATGCCGTGGTGAAACCAGAGAAGAGCCTGAACAATCCTGCAGGTACAATTTTTAGTGTAATCCTGCGGGTTGGTTACACTGTGCACTGTAGTTCTTTAGCAGCTCTGCACCCAGAACTCCCAGCTCCCGTTTCATTTCCACCAATGTGAATCCCATATATAAGGCATTACAGAATTATGCCTTCTGGTGTTTAACTTCTGTTTCTTCAAGAGCCATAGAGAAGAAGCAAAGTTCTGTGTTACCAACCTATTTAATACTACGAGAAATTAGAAGCATTCTTACTAAAATAGCTCTAATGCCTGCAGTAACTGTCCAATAGCAATTTTTTGAGCAGCCTTTGTATAGTGATGTCACATCTATTTACAGACTGGGTGCACAGAGGGTTCCACTTCAGCAGAACGGCATTACATCACAAGTGACACCATGACACCGGGGGGGAGGGAGCAGGGAGAGTGTTGACTGGCAACCAGAAATGCGTTGCTAGGTTTATCCTCAGTACAGATACTCACATCTCAACAATTTACGTTTCTTGCTGCCAACACAAATAACAAACTTGAAAGCCATTAGTTCGTGACCCACATACATGCATAGCAAAGTAGTCCTCCTACATTTTCCATTCATCAGAGAAATCAGTAAATCGCTTTTAAAAATACTGCAAGAATAATGTAATTATTTATTTTCACCAGTGAAAAAAACCCAGATAGTTACACATAGTGACTCTTGATACAACCCACAAAAAGGAGGAGATAGATACACTTCTCTGTCACAAGCAGTTGTTTCCCTTTGCAAGAGATGGTCCTATATTCACATGGGTCCACTTCGGGTGCCTAGCTCTAGCTCCAACTGATTTGAACAGTAGTTTGCTATTTAAATATCTTGAAGAATTTGGTCCTTTAAGACTTTTTTGGCTGTCTTACATTAAAATAAAAGGAAGCATTTTATTTCAAGACTCTCTACAAGTGCCAGTTAAGAACCAAGGAAATGAACTGTCATATTAAATTAATAATCGAACCTTCAATTGTTTGCATCAAGATTTTTTTTTCTCGACACAGGGTTAAGCATACAACTGCAACCAGCACTGCGGATGGGGAACACTAAAGAGACGGAACATGTCGTTCTAAGCGGGTCATCGTGCTGCTTCTGTCACTGTGATTTGCTAGATAAACCCTAAGCATGCAAAGACCCAACTCGTGCTTCCCTGGGTTAACATTCCAAACTGTAATGTGAAACATGTACAAACACTGGCTGCCTTAAAAACCACTAAAAGGCTTTTCTTACGCTACCACTGATTCATCTGTTATAGATGGGGTTTTTTTTCACGTGTAACTGAAAATATTTGAACAGGTGAGAATCAACCCCTTCCTCCTTCAACCATAAAAGAGAACAAACAAATGAGTCCAGTATGTCTGAGGTAGCAGAGGGCAATACTCATGTGCCATGGAAGAGCTCTAGGAACTATTTATAGATACACTTCATCTGCTTCTACAGCCAGCTCTGAGGCACAAGGCACAAAGCAGCACTAAGCACAACCTGAAGCAGAAAGTATGAAAGCTGTATGTCATCAAACCCACAGGGAAACATTTAGGACACACAAAAAAACCCTCTGCTAGCGACCTATCCACATGTATGTTCTGAAGAAAGCAGACTGCTATAGAGGGGTGCAAAATTGTTTTACCTACAATTTAAGTCAAAAGTAGCTCTAAAGAAAAGTGGTCAGAGAAAGAAATTGGCCCAAAACTATGTCAGCATTAGATAATTTCTGATCATCACAGTTTCCATTACAAAACTGATGGGTTTTAAGCTGTTAGAGAAAAAGTGATTTTTCAATAGCATACATCACTGACAAATGGTAACATCCTGAAACTACTGCTTACTATCCAAACCTTCTTCATTATTTGCAACATGTTCTTCCTTTATCTGTTTCTTTCAGTGGTCATAAACAGTTCAGGCTTCAAGACAGGAATCAGCCTCCTGCAGCTCATTTGTACAGCATTGATCCTAAGAGGACGCTGGTCCCTTAATGTCTTAACCATTGCTTTAACATAGGGAAAAAATAACTAGTTAAAAATAAGTTGTGTGCACTAATTACACATCAATAAAGCTGAAAAGTTTGTCATAGTTAAGTTTCTGCTGTTTTCGTCACTGCTGTGGTTGTATGTTTTCTCACAATAGAGCCAGCTTTTGCAAATGTTTCTCAAACCTGTTTTCATTTACTCCTACCTTCACTGAGCAAAAGCGAGCAAAAAGTCCAATCACGGCAAGGTATGAAATGCATAATTATTTACTTCCATTCAGTATTTTCTTTTGCTGTTAAACCAGTTCATAGGCACAGACAAACTGACTGTGTTCTAACAATCAGAATAAAAATTTGTAACAAGGAAAATACTTGAAGTATAAGCTAAATTTAAGCATTATGCCTGAGTAAGTGCAGTGTGTGTCCGGCCCGAGGATCCAGCTTTGTGGCTAGCTACGTTCTGACGCTGCCGATCTTTGGCTCAGGGCCCACCTTACACTTAAACCAGAACACCATATTTGTCTTTCAGCTGTTGCTGTCTGTCATGACCCAATAAACATGGCTAACTCTTCCATAGCAACTGCTGTTAAAATACTAAACCCAAACCACAAGGTGAAAGAAAAATAGATATCAAATACAGTACTTTATGGAACCTAAAACAATAATTGTATGTTAAGAGAAATTCTGATGCCTGCTTTTTAGAGAAGACTATTCAGAAGGTTTGGCACTTAGACTACAAATGTCTGTAGCCTTACACATGATCTTATCATTTGTTTGTGTATGAAGTCTCATCTCTTGGGTAACAACAAAATAGATAGATCAAGGTATTGATCTGAAAGTTTGACACGTGCTCTGGAGAAATCCTGGACTGCTCTGTACTCAGAACCAAGCCAAGAAAACTTTTTATTTTCTTCTTTCTAAGCTTCCCAGATAGTGATTTTGGGTCAGTGGACTAATACAAAACAACTGTATATCTGTAAATACCTGTTACTAAAGGTATCTTTCTCTCATACATTCAAATGCACACAAACACAGAGAGCAGTCAATGGAAAAACCTGTCAACTTCAGTGACAAAGAATAAGCCACCATGGACCATATTCAAAGCCCTTACGGTCTCTCCTATTGCCTACATGCCTCCAAAAACCTGCAGCAAGCCCAAGGGAAACACCAGAAGGACACTCTCACTGGCATTCATACTGTTGGAGTACAGCTCTGTGTAAGCATTTCGCTCTGCTCCGCTGAATCTGAATGGCCCTATCAACCAGCACTATTTTACAGCTGAGGATAAAGACATAGACTAAAAAAAAAACTGCTTAGAATGAAAACTGAGAGAAACTTCAGAAGAATCCCCAGACAGGATGGGCAGCTTTGCCTCCTACCTCACTTCTGTCTTCCATAAAGGTACTTTGTAGATAGCTGTAGCATCCCTAGACATTTATTATCTTTCATTTACAATGGAGAGCATTCTCAATAAGTCGAAATTGGGATAATAATTTGAGAATTATAATCTGAAAAAATTAAAAAAAACACAACCTGCTTTAAAGATCATCTGGAAGAAGGCTAAAGCTTAGGCCAGGAATAAAGTACAAATCACAACCATACAAGCATGAGGATTTTCTTCTGTATCCAAGGAATTGCTGTTCTTTTCTTGACACTTCAATTCTGATATTTTTCCAGATATAAACTTTCACTGACAAAAATAAACTTGAAGGGAGAAAACATACACACACAGACAAGTGTTTCCATGGGGACAGAGATACTTACACTATACACAGGATCTTGAGCTGATAGTTTTACTTCTTCAAGAAGCACAAGTTTTTTCTTATCATCCAGTAACGACTAGAAGAAATGTTCATCTCTTCAAAAACCAGTTTTTCCTCAAGTAGCACTTCTACTGCCTCCTGCTGGAGAGTTTTCTCTAGTCACAGAAATTATATTACAGATCCATTCTTAAAGTCTTGAACTTTGCAAAATTCACTGAAGTTTTTGTCACATCAAGTGCTACTGAAGGAAATCAATTCCTTCTCCAGTAGCAGCATAGGTAATCCCCACAAAAACATTCCTTTTCCTGTAATTTGCCTTTTATCTTGATTAGTTAAGGAGTAGAAGAAGGGTAATTCTGCAGGGTTTCTAGTCACTCCACATTAATGATCACACTTCCACAATTACATCATATATTTCTATAAACTAATATAGCAGGGTCATAGCACAGCATCTGTGCCAGTTTAAGTCTCTGAATAGCGTGGATACAGTAATGCACATCCCATGACTGAGGCTTGGATAGCAGTGACAAAATGCAGATCCAAAAAGCACAGATGCAATGTCTAAGCAAGATGTACGCAGCAGAAGCTGACTGGGTCACATCTGAAACAGCCAACAGCTTCCAAGGATCTAAAATTACCACTGTTTTATTAATTACAAGTTAACATACCCCCTCAGAAGAGCTGATGTTACCTCCATCACTTCCACTACCTGTTTTCCCAGATCCCCATCACCTTACTTCCTCCAGAAGGGCTGTCAGTGAGCCTTTTCTGTCCATTGCAAGTACTTGACTTGTATCACGTAACCCAGCACAAGAAAACATGTATGGTTAGCTACCACTGGCATACTAAAAGCACTTATACATTTATTTTGGCCTACACAGACACAGGGACCCCTCCCATTTTCAGCCCATGCAGCTGGGAAAACCATAACTCTACAGTCTCTACCCTCCCAAGATGTCTAGGGTAGAGAAACTACCCCAACTTCTGCAAAGTGTCTCAGACAAACAACAATAAAGCCACCAAAAAACACTCCCATCCGCTTCTACTAGGGCCCGCAGGCAAGGCAAAAACATCTCCTTGTTAGTTGTATATGGGGCAATAGTCTGCCAGAACACACATTTGCGCCTGTTCATAGCCAAAACCAGTGAAAAGCTCATTTGCAAGAATCACCATGAGCCACTGACGATAATCTAGTGGTAATGTTCACATTTTACCACTATGGTTTGGAAAGAACAGGAGATGTCTCTTGATCCCACTTGATAACTTCACCATCCCTTTAATAACTATGATAAGCTTTTGTCTGGAAAAGACAAGGAGGTTAAAGTTTCCATGTAGCAAAAAAATATTCAATGATAGCTAAATGCACACAATCCAAGCTGAAATCAAGAAATAGGACTAATTGTTGTAGAAATACAAAACGAAACTTTCCTTTTATTAGAGGCAATGCTGAGTGTCTGAAGAGTTATGGTTCTTGCAGACACATGTCATTACACACATAATGAAGTATTTTAACTTTAATGAATGCTGCTCCATAGTATGTATCATAAAAGAGATTTCATAAATCTGATAATTTCTATGCATTATTTGTTCAGGTAATGTTGAATGGCAAGCACACCAGAGAGTTTAACAGCTACCTTATATTGTTAAAAAACTATGTAAGCGCCAGCATGTTAATTTATGAAGCATACTGGGCTTATCTGCTGGGCACACAGCCTTGTTAACTTAATTCCAACTTTACTCTTTCAGAATGAGCTTATTCAGTTTCCAGTGCCAAAATGGGTTTTAGCTTTAAAGCAAACAAGGCATCAGCTTGCCAAATTTGGAGGTGACGTTTGACTGTAGCTATTAAAAGGAGCAGAACCACTGATAAGTGAATGAGGCGAAAAGAAAAACAACTCCTTCCTCACAGTCAGCTTTAAGATTCTGCATCAGAACTTCTACAGGCTGTCAGAACCAAAGGGCAAACCCTCTTCCATACACAACAGGAAAACTCATCTTCCCGGAAAAAAAAACATTCAACTCTCATAAAAGTAATTAACTGTGAAATTTGAGAAGTGCAGCAATTAAACACAAAATTTGAGAAGTGCTTTGCAACTTACTTTTTGGCTAGGAACCATAAATAAAACATGAGCTGATGTTACCTCAGGCTCACAAAGAAACCAATAAAGAATAAGAACTTTCTTCCCTAGTCACAACAATATTTAACCCCTGTAAAACTGGCAATGGCACAGTAGAAATTCCATGACAGAAGCAGCACCTCTGGTAACCAATGCACTCATCAGAATCTTAAGTAGCACAAATGGGAAGTCAATACATGCATATGTCAGTCTGCAAACAAGTTACAGATATGAGTTTCCAAAATGAAGGTGAACAGTACTTCAGTGTCTTAATGTGAGAAGCATCTCATCCCATTCAAGATGATCTTTAGGGTTTTTTGAAACACTAGTCATTATTTTATGTCTGCCACAACTGCTCCTTTACATTTTTTGTAAATTAAGGAAAACAAGAAAATCAGTCCACAAATTTCACATGATGAAAACTCAAATTAAAACAAGCACATCTGTAATTAAATAAGTATTTTAAAATAGATTTCAATTTCTACTTTCAACTTGCTTAGAAGTTTATGAAACATTTCTGAAATACACCATTTCAGTAAAAAATTTACTTTCCACTTATTTGCTTTTTAATTTAGATCACATGCTTAACATGGGCTTTAAAAGGCTCTAAGACACCTAATTTCTACTTGCTAAGTAGGAAGCTTCATGGAGAAGGTAAGACAGTTGAAGTCTTCAATTTCTGCAGTATTCTCAGAACAAATTTATCATCCTTGAAGGATTAATTAGGAAAAAAAAGAAAACAAAATACAACTCCAAGACAACAAACACCAAGAGAGGACATTCCTGGCCTGCAGACAGAAAATTTAAGATTATGCTTATCAGTTGCAGTTTGTTATTCAGAAGCTAAGAAACAGGGGAAAGTACCGGAGCTATGCTAAAATTATAAATGAAAGTTTAAAAAGAGAAGATAATTGAGCCAAATGAGTGTTTCAAAACAACTTCAAAGCTGAGGAGTTGTAGGAATGTCCTTCTCCAGCTCACATGTATTTCCAGCCTGGAAATTTCTAATGCCTGGGAAAGGGGTGCAGTACCAGAGCCCCACTCCTCCTCTCTTTGCCAGGTACATGAAAAGAATACCAGAGCTGCTTGTCATAAAAGCTAGGAAAAGGAAAGAGGATTTCTCCTTTGCCAGGGAAAGCTAAGGGTACTGCTAATTTATCAGTCATCCACTAACCAAAAGCTGATATGAAAAGTTCACCAGGGTCCAAGTTAGCAACGTTCTGGCTCCTTGACTGTGCAATTAGGAAAGACTTCAAACTGTACATAAACAGTTACACCTTGTTGTTTGGGGATTTTTATTTTTTTTTAATAAGTAGCATTTATTACAAGAACATTTCCCATATACCCATGTGTTTTGAAATAGAAAACAGGCTGTGCAGTAGGGAGTACTCTGGCCTTTCACCTCTGAAGAGCTAGTTGAAGCACTCGTTGTTCCGCACGTGCAAGTGATTATCAAACTCCATTTAGTATCCTAGGCTGTTGCTGTCTAAACTTCACAAACCATGGCCTAGTCCACTACAGTTTATTATGATAGAGAGTAAGCTCCAAAGTAGGACAGAAAGCTTATGGCTTAAAACGTACACTCTGAAGTGGTCTTTTTAGTCTGTTTCCATCTCTACCAGGGCTTATTCTAGTTCTGCGGCCTGCAACAGAGCACTCCATGAGTTTACAGAAGGATGAATTGGTTTTAAATATTTGCTACTTATAACACACTTTTCAACCCTCAGTCTGGCAAATTGTCAGGAAAACAATTCCTTCCATCAAGGCAGGGACATATTGGGAGAGACAATAGGAAACTGACATCCAAAAATATTCTGATGTGAAAGAAGCATGCCTTTCAGTAAGGCCAGGGGAAAATGTTGCTGTAATGCAGGCAGAGGAGTTTGATTGTATGAGGCTGGCATCATGCTGCTACTCTGGTGCCTAATTTGTGCCACCACCCCCAAAATCTCAAAAACTTGAGTGACATGGAGCTGACACAGCTTCCTTCCCACCCCTGGTTCAGTAAAAAAAAAAAAAAAAGGAAAAAAAAAAAGAAAAAAGTAAAAAAACCACCACCCACAAACTAAACACACTAAGAGTAGTTGTACTCTTTCATATTGCATTGGGTAGATAATAACATTTGGCACAAAAATCGAATGAAATACCAATCTAGAGAGCAAGGCCTTCAAATATTATGGTTGGTCATACTACAAACCAAAAGACTGTATTATGATTCTGAGAAGGCTACTTTATACAGCCATTAAATGCAGAGGATGTATATTTGCAGGTAAGAAAAGTTGTAATACCAATGATCTTATAGTACAACAACACAAGAAGATCTATTAAAAGTATTTGTTTTCTTAAATGGCACAAGAACAACAACAAACTTTAAATGTCACACTGCTATGTATTTGCAAAAATCTATTTTCATAGCTAGAGCTATTATGAAAGCAAAAATGATGAGCAGAGGAAGCTATAGCTAGGTATGTAGTTTGAAATCTCTACTATCATTACCTTAGAAGACTCATCTTAGTTTCATATTTTTCATTAGAACAAATCTTTAATTTCGAGATCTGCTTATTTAAACGTTGCTCAGTATGTCTAGCAAACCCTGTCCCAGGACAGTATTCTTTCATATAAGATGCCTGAAAACCAGACAGAAGAAAATAAAACAGCCTTGACTTCAATGACGGGAATATACCTTTATTAAGTGGATAAAAGGCTCTACTTTTAATCCAGCTTAGCTGGTAATTTTTATCTAGTATGAAAAAACAGAAGGGCTTTGGGGAGATAAAAGAAAATATGTACCCATACTCTGTAAACAGGTGAAGTATTTTCTTAAAAGAAATCACTGAAAAGAAACTAGGAAACAGCCTTACGTCAGTATTGCCTTTCAAACTTTTTTTTTTTTAGAATTATAGAGGTGGGGGGGAGAAACAGTGAATAGAGTTGAAACTTAACCCATAATACATCAATAAAACAGGATCTAGTTATTGCTGTCCAGAACAACAGCACCTTGGAGAGCAAGTGACCCTTTCAGTAAACAGGCAGAAAAAAGTCCTTCATCCAGAGCTCAGTCTCGTAAGCATGTGACTTCCACTGAAATTAAGAGCCATCACCTGTCTAGAAAAAGGTTAAGACCGCCCTCCCCCTGCATGTATCTAACAAGGTTAGAAGGGACATATGTGCAGATACCAGTACAGTAAAGAGACGTGAACAAACTTTACAGACACTTAAGCAGTCCCAAATTACAAAAAACACAACAACAAAAACACCCCACACAAACCAACCAAAGAAACAAAAAAACACCAAACCACCACACACAAAACGCCAACCAAAACCAACCAAATAAACCCAGCCAAATACCACCAAAACTCAGAATATCTCACTGAAAAGGACTTTATGTACATAGGCATTAGCAGCAGGCACAGATAAGGACATTGAATAAGTGAGAGTAAGAGGTGGAAGCCAATTTTAAATTGAAATCTACTGATAAACAAATTACACATAGCAGAAATTATATGAATGTTATGAACCTGCATTTTATTCTTCCATCTCACTTACTGCTCTTTCTTGTCCATCACAAACTCTTCTAAGCAGGCTACAGCTAGTAAGAAAGAAAAATACAGAGAGTGAACAAAATGGGTAAATCCTCTGTCATAAGGAACAACAACAACAAAAAAACAACCACACGATGCACCCAAAACAACCAAAAAAAAAGCACACACAAAACACCACCAGTAAAACCATGAAACAAACACACTAACCAGAAACTTTTCGCAAAGGCAGAAAAATTACGTGTACTCTTATTTCACCAAAATATATATCCTCATCAGTTTCTGTTCTTTCCAAGCTCTCACTGACTTATTGTTGACTCATTTAGGGGATAAAAACAAAACAATAACAAAAAGACCCACCACAGTGCTGTAGATACTGTCCCAGAGCAGCTCAAATATTGGGCAAAGAGATGCTTAAAGAACATTACCCATGCACATACTAGCTTTGCTAATATCATATATAAAGACAAATCTACAACACCATTACAAGAAAATGAGTCAACATGTACACAATCACTACAAAATTCTCCAGTTCTTTTTTAATGTAAGGGATTCAAATGTCAGAATAAAGCTGATCAAGCCAATGCAAGAAAAACAAAAGGAATGCAAAGTATTTATTTAGTAACACCAACAAGCAACAGAAGGTACCTGCAACTTAAAAAAAGCCAGGATTTCTACGAATAGGACAGGTATCATCAGCTAATACTGCACTTCTCTTCCTCAGTATGAGAAATACGCATGACATCAGTCCAGTTTTTTCAAGCCATTAGAGCTGGTGCATGCCATGGTCTCAAGTGACTGTAGCCGAAAAACTCAGCTGAAGGGCTGGAAGGACTTTTTAGTGCAAATAAGAAAAGATGTAAAGCATTACAAATAAGAAAAGATGTAAAGCAAGAGTTTGAGAGGGAAATCCCCTTATCAATATTTTTGTTTACATGAAACAGGATCGTGCACAAAGCCAGAGGAGTGCATTGCATAGCTGGAACAAGCAGCAGCAATGTAATCAGTCTGATATCAAACGAGCAACGGGGTTCCTTTAAAAACCCAGGACACTGCACCCTGAAGCTGATTGTCGGGCTGAGGGGGACGCTGAAGCAGCAGATAAAGCCCATGTATTCGTTGTAAACTTTCCAGCATTCAGACTTTATTTGTCTGAGGTTGATACTCCCCTCTGTGGGTGGAGAAGCCGAGGGACTGGCTGACGTCACCCAAAGCGCAGGGATAAAGTGCAGTGCCCACAGCTGTGGGGTGAGTAAAACTTCCCAAGAGGTGTCCGAGGTGGGCTGCCCTGTCCAGCAGGTGCTCCACTGACAGCACCCTTCCTCCTGCAGCTTGGCTCCTCACACAGACCTCAGGGAGAAAGAACAGGAACCAAGAAAAACAACTGTCCACAATGCCACAAAACGTTATTCTCCAAGGACCAGCACCCTGGGGATTCCGGCTCTCAGGAGGAATAGATTTTAACCAACCCTTAATCATAACCAGGGTATGTACTCTTTCCTTTTCCTTTCTATTTATTATGTATATTAGTTATTGCAGATTTTTGCCTTTTACTTCTCTAGAGTTCAGAGATGCAGACGAAACTGTGAGTAGATTAGCAAGTAGCTGTTAGTTCTGAGGAGAGCCAGCTGAATGCTAACGGTTTTTACAAGTTCTGTGCTGTGATATATTTCTGGGATTGCTTTATTGGTGTAAGAGACTTTAGCTGCACTTCTACTTATGCTTCAAAAACTGAACTTAAGTGCCTTGGAGGCAGAAAAACTCTGGCGTGACTTCCCCAGGCATTCAGATGAGAAAATTAGTTCTGAGCCTACTAAAAGCCAGACCCCGCTTTTATCATTTTCATGGCTAACCTCTGTGATCACTGGGGGAGAAGAGTGCTTGGCAGCAGCTCCTCACGTCTGGAAGTTTGTGCTTTGCAAACTCCCTGCCAAGTTTACAAGATTAATCTGACTCTCATTTAATTAAATCAAGTTCTGATTATTGCCAGGAAAGGCAACGGCATTTATTTTTACACATGTGAAGGTTTTCACTTTCATGAATGATAAATCAGTGAATTATTAGAAAGTTATCCAGTTCTGAATAGGAAAGAGATAGTTCTTTGGTGTTTTCTGCCATATTTGGAAACAGACAATTTACTTTACTCCCCTATTAAAGGGCAACATTCCAAGCCTTCATTCTTTCATCCATTTTGAGCTATTAATTGCAATTTATTTAAGAAATAGCTACTCAATGAATGGAGTGTATAAAACACTGTCAGCTGCCCTGCATCTAGAGACACAGAACTACTCAAAAGACAAGATATGCATGTTGGTAATTTGTATATTTTGGAAATTGTGTTCAATACACATCAGACTAGAATTAGTTCTTCTTATATTTTTGCTGCTTTTCAGAACCTCAGATGCACCAAGCACATGTTCCATGAGCCTCAAAATCACCAATGCTTTATTTTTCCTTTTAAAAAGCCCTGCACTATGACTCAATATATACACTATGCCTGGTATTAAACAAATGTCAAGAGCTTTGAAGGATGGATACCAGTGGTGATGTCTTGCAGTAAATATGGTTCTAAACAAGAGTCCGTAGAAAGTTTAAGGATCAACCTTTCAAATATTATACTAGTAAAAATTAGTTTCATTTAATCGCATATTCCATTTTTACATAAGTATAAAAGATTTGACTTAAACAGAAGACAGAATGGGATTATTTGACTGTATGTAGCTTTATAACAAATAGTCAGGACATAGGAAAGCCTTTGGAGAAACAGGAGACAAAAAACCACTCAATAACAAAAGAAAATAAAAGAGAAACACCTCTGGACGTTTTGGGGCCTTCACTGCCTTTTATGGGCCTCCAAAAGAAAAATAGTTTCCATTATCTCTAATGAAAAATATTTTAGCGGTGTCTGGTTTGTATTTTCTTTGTGTTTAGATTAAGTGCAATGAAGTTTAAAACTGCAATAACAAAGGATGTTACTATAAATGTAATTTTCTAAAGAATAAATGATTCTGCAATTGACTCATACCTACTAAATGCCTCACAAGACATAAGTGGTCAGTTTCTAGCAACACAGAAATTCTCAAAATCACATTTCAAGTAGAACTACGAAATAAAATATATATATAGGGAAAAATGACATGTTTAAGTTTGGTTAGCTTAAGTTCAATAATATTATTTGTAGCTTTGTTTAAAATTAATACTTTTGTTGTTGCAGCGTACATTTAGAAAAGTCCCTAAATAAGTATTCATGCAGTAGCCCTTAAGAAGTAGTGAATATTTTGCAAGTTCCACATGCCATGTTTTTGGAGCCCAGGTGTTCCTTTCATAAAAAGTACCACCAGCAGCCTGCTGACATTTGGCTTAAACAACAATAAATAGAAATTATTTTAATATACACTTAAATAAAATAACTGGACAGGTGTTGTTTGGTTGGCTATAGTCCTTGTTCAATGGCAGAAAGCTTTTACTGGGACTTGTCAAGAGACACACAATATAAGAGATCATCATCCACCTGTCTAAAGAACAGCTGTCATTTCTAAAACCCATCTGTGGTTTCCCAAGCAAGGCAATTCTCTTGACTGTTCCAAGCAAATGCAAAAACCACAGATCATGATCAATGGGAAAGTAGGAAGAACAGAGGGGACTAAAAATAGACATATTCTGATTCTATTAGGGTAAGAAACAATGAATTAACTGGAAATAATGAAAACACTTTCTGAAATCCTTGGAACTTCACACAGATACAAAGAAATTACATCAGTGAAACTGATCAAAATCCTAGTCTTAATGAAACTGAATAAGTTCAGTTTATTCTGACCAGAAGGTAACTTTTTGCAATCTAGAATTTAGGTCACATTGAATAAAGTGCTACAGAAACAACTAAAACTTGTAGAGGGAATGGGGAAATATTATCAACTCCAGATTTAAATTCTGTTTTAATACAAACCTTTACAGATCACATGCAAATACTAAATTACTTTTAATAATTAACATAGCACTTGCTTTGGCTGTAAAACAGAACCCATGGTGAGAAAAATTCTCTCAAATAGCTTTTTTTCACTTCATACATGGCACAAATTAGAGAACTGTTCTTATAAGTGAGACTATATGGACTTTTTTGTCCTTCATGCTGGTATTTGTTTACTTCAAAATAAGCAGCTAGTGTTATTTTGGATGAATCAGCCTGTTCCCTTTGTTCTGCTGCTCCAGAAGAGCTAATTTCCAGGAGCTTATGTGCTACATTCACCAATTTCATGTTGCTGTTTTGCTTATCAAAGGTGACCTAAAATGGCCATACATACCTGAGGCACCTAAATACTACTCAGTGACCAAAGACCTCCTTACATGGTGTGGTGTTATGAGAAGTTACCTTTTTGCAATTGTAGAACAAGCTTTAGTAACACCTAAGGTCATGGCCTCTCTACAATAGTTATTTTAAAACAGAATTATGTTGCATTTCAGTTATTTTAACCATGATGCAGAAGATTATCAACGAGCCCAAAAATAGGCAAGCATAAAAAGTTAAGCTTAGGGCTCTTTCTGTGGACGTCACTGATGCTGGTACATTTCCATGAGGCAGGAATTGCACCACACAGATCAACTTGAAGGATCAAGGTCACTGTTATTCAAATGTGATGGAACTTAAAGCTAAGCACTTTAAGAAGTTCAGCACCTGGCTTAGACATGAATAAAGAGAAAAATATCATTTTGGCATTATGAGCACAGTTCTGATTAATTAGCAGCACAACTCGAGAAACCAGGGTAGCAGAAAATAGACTAACTGCTGCATTTGTCCTCAAATGTGATAAGACCACAAGTGCCTTTCTGTATTATTCAGTCAATGGCACATCATGAACATGAAGTAGCACAATTTCTTAACAGTTCTATTCTGCTGTTGCTTGGAGTTGTAAGGGAAAAACTTAGCTTTTTTTTTCAAGTAAATTACACAATGCCATTTGAGACAGAAGACATAAAGACAAGTTGCAATAACTACAGAAATCAAAGTGCAAACTCTTTAATGCAAAAGTGTGGAGATAGTTTCCATCTAATTTGAAGTTATGGTGAATAAAGCATTTCTATGGTCATCTGACAATTGAACTACAGAGGGTATGTCAGAATTAAAAACTCTCTTTTTTTTCTAAGTAACCATATAGTTGTTTACAGGCCTACTCCCTCCCTCTCTTGCCAGCCCAACAGGAAATAAGGAAGCACAGTGAAGTTTATTTTCTCTATCAATTTTCAGGTATGCATGGTGCTTAAGCAGTTAAATTTTTGTTTGTTTGTTTTTTTCAGATTACACCTGGAAGCAAGGCTTCAGCCGCCAACCTGTGCCCTGGTGATGTTATTGTAGCTATTGATGGCCTAGGTACAGAGAACATGACACATAACGATGCCCAGGAGAGAATTAAAGCAGCTGTACATCAGCTTTGTTTGAGAATAGAGAGGTATGTGTACATGCCTGCTTACTTCTGAAAGAAGATACTACCCAACCAACTAATTCTAGAGCACAACTATTATATGTCATAACTATTTTCAATAGTTTAAAGATTTTCACAAACCCTTTAAAATTACAAGCACCCAGACCTACCCCACCAACAGGCAAGACATGTCATGGTCAGAAGAAGACTAGCTTCCCTCGGCCTACTCACCACATTTACTGAACTGCAAACCATACCTCTGACTGCCCCTGCTGACTCCACAAGTCCTATATTTGCTGTCAGTAATCAAACAGTTCTTCATATTTTGGGGAAATAATAAAACCCTCAGCTAGATGTCACTAGTTCAGTTACCTCTCTGCTCTCGTATGCCCTCAGCCACAGGTGCTAATCATCGCCACATCCTCCCAGTCACAGACAGAGCTGACAGTGTATCCTCCCAGTTAAGGAAAGCAACACCACATCAGACTTTCATAAGGGTTGACAAAGGAGGCAGTTTAAAGCCAAATGCTTTGGTCACAATGTATTAAACCACATACAGGATTCTCAAAGTAATATTAATACCAAAACAAAACTAAAAAACTGTCTCTTACCTAAACTGCAGGAGTCCACAAACTTTTTGTGTTCATTTCTCTCAACTAAAGCCAGCAAGAGAAACAACCTGCATTTTTACATCTCCTGAGTTTGCTCAGCCTTTAATGAGAATCATCTATCAGCTGTCTCCAAGAATCAGACAGCTCTAATTGACCTGAGGCCCTCCAGGAGGTACAGGACTTTACTGCAGCTGATCACAACATTTCTTTCCAAATACAGAAGGTGTTGGATTTTTTTTTTCCTAAAGGAGCATTGTCTAATTATTAGAGCATACATCATGGTTTAAAACTCCTACAGTTAATTCTAGGTTCTGCTACAGGTTGATATATGACATTTAGCAATTTTCAAAGTACGATAAATGTAATTGTGACTGTAAATATGTGTGTATTTTTAAATGCTAAACATTTGTATTTATATAATAAACAGTACTAGATTAATATTTAACATTAATATTACACTAGCTGCCAAATTTCACTTTGCCAACGAAAACAGAATTGTAACTGATATTTGTTAAATATATTTATCTCTGCTTAAGTGACTGAAAGAATAATTTGTGCAACCTCTATTTACAATTCCACATAAACTTTGCATACCTAGTTTGGACTCCTCTACAGGGACTTTCCCTTTGCAATTGGTAACTACTAACATTATTTCCCATGGTTCATAATATATATAATTTTTTTTTAAGAAAATAGACTTTTAATATATTGTTTACATATAGTACACATTATATATTGTTGAAGTGTTTTTATGTCAAAACATTGAGAAAGCATAGAACAAACTGCAAATTTTCAAGCTGCATTATATTTTACAGGGACATAGACAACTCTATAGGAATCCAAATTATTCAAATTCTGCCTTTCTCTTTAGGGCAGGAACTAAATTATGGTCCCCACAAGTTTCAGAAGATGGCAAAGCACATCGCTTCAAGGTCAATTTGGAAGCTGAACCACAGGTATGAATTGTTAAAAGTTACCTGACCATTGCCATTTGTCTTTTTACACTCTAAATGAGCTCCCTTGAGGTCGTTAAAATTCTTTAAATAGCACTTCATGGATTATCTGCCAGTTTAAGCTAATAGGAACCATCACAATTATGAACGTCATTTTATCCGACTGGATGGTTTTGAATTTTCAGGTATAACTGAAACAAAACATTAACAAGTTACGTACATTCTAATTTTTCTTTAAAACTGTATATATGACCATAGTCTTATTATGGAAAGAAAATATTTCCTTTTATTCTGATATGGTTTAAGTTGCTTTAACTCTTTTAGAGATTCTTCATCATGTGAGGAAACTCTTCTATCAGGAATAAATGTGAAGCACTAAAGCAGTGCACTCATTACATCACAAAAGTAATTTTGATGTAACAGTCAGTTAAACAGAGAGATCCATTAACGCTGGGTCTCTTCCCTACATTTTCATACTACACCATGAAAATGAAAGTTACAAGTTTGTACAAAACCCATGTACTGATCAAGCAGCAAATCTTTCACCGCTTCTGACCAGCAAAGTCTTGATCCTTGTCTACAACTAGTGCTTTATTCCTTTGTCATTACCTACATGAACATTTGCTCTTCTCAAGAGGGGGGAAAGAAGAGCATTCTGCTGATCCTGGAAAGCCAGGATCAAAGCAAGTATGTCAAAGTATTTATTCTGTGCTATCCTAGAAAAAATGTAAGTGCAGATTCCATTTCACTAAATGCTATGCAATAAATACTTCCACCAATTCTGTTTTCATGGAGACACTCCCAAGCACGAATATGGCATTTCAGTGTTCCAGTTCTCTCTTCTTTCCAATCTAAAAACTCGCATTAAGTAGTGCAGCAAACTTCATCGGAAATATCTTAGCCTCTTCAGCAGCAGGAGATATTATAGTGAAGAAACAAAACTATTCTAGTGGCATATTTTTGTGGAATAGCTAGAATATACATAAAATACATAGTAGTGGAACAAATTCACTGAAAAAGTTATAGAGAAAAACATGCAGGCGTGTATGACAGGAGAGTAATCCCTTTGCATGAAAGCTGCATTCCTAAAAAGGATAGTTACTTAAAAATAAATCACAAGATTTCACTAAGAGCTATTTGGCAGACTCAGAAAAGCTGTTTCTCCCAGATTAAATAGCTCACCTCTTCATTTTAGTGTATCTCTCTCTCTCTTTCCTTCCTAGGAAAATCAGGCGTATTGAGTATATTTAATGGATAGTAGGCTCCACAAAAGTAGCAAAGGTTGTAAACAAATATGCTAAACCATTCTAGGGATGATTTACATTTTAGATCAAGTACTTTCACCTAAGAGCACCCATCACTCTGACCTCCCTGTAGAAAAAAAATACAGTATTTTTTTCTACCATTGCTGAAATTTTGAATTAAATTTTACTGCATATTTAGCCACAACACATGTGACACAGCAGCATGTATAGCAGTAATGAACAGTACACCACCAAATTTTTCTTAACCTCAGATGACAAATTACTGCAGAACTACAACCTGTGCTGTTTAGGTCATGTTAGAGTTTGCTGAAGTCCAACACTGAATAAAGGCATTGAAGCCCAGATGAATCCAAAAGCAGTATAGAGTTACTTCAAATGTAAAACCTTTTTATCCAAAAAGTGTTGTACATATTGACTCGTGTGCAGAAACAGAAAAACATCGAGTTCTATAAAAAGCATTTCCTCCAGATACGTAATAATTTAAAATACTCAAAATGTCATAGATGTTATAAACAGGATCAGATTTTTTTCACTCTAGCCAGGTAGATGTTTTAAAGTTCACTAAGAAAGTTTCACAAAGGGAAGTCAATAATTTAATGCACATTATAAGCCAACTGAATAACAATAATAGACAAAGACATATACAATCTTCTTAGTAAGTATTGAATTTCTATTTGCACGATAATTATAAATGAAAGTAAAACATTTTAAATTGTTCAGCAATTTGGCCCAGTACTTGGCCAAAGAATGCTTACTTTAGCATCAATGAATAAAAATTATTCTATGGGTGTTTGGACATAGCTATGTGAAAACTGATGAGCTACATTCTCTGCCTACCTGCAGCTACGGGACAAAGAAACTTCACACCACAGCAAACTTTTGCATTAGGCTGAGCATCCCCAAAGAGTCATTTGGAGATTAATAGAGGCAATTGTCATAGCACAATGAAATCTCTCACTATTTTTCTTCTGAGGAGAGGAAGCTGAGGCAACAATTCTAGTAAATAATTTGCAGCAACAAGCGGCTGACTGAGATCCACTCTTGAAATCTACACATTGCCACATAAAAACCCACCACCTAATTTTGTTTGTCTGGAGCAACCTATAGTGTGATGGATAAATAATAAGAAAGTATTACTAATACAATCATATGGTATTCTGTATAAAAGCAATTTAGAACATAAGGTTCACGAAGGATATAATTAGGAAGAGAAGATAAAATACAACAATCTAAAGGGCAAACTATCTTATAAAAGTATTTTTAAAATCCTTTCTACTGTATTGTAAATGTAAAGCAATACCATGACTTGTAAATTTTTTCATCTTAAATGAATTTGTTTCCATTACCACAATTTCTCGAATTGCTTTTATTTGGGCTTTCCTTTTTTATTTCTAACTTTGCCTTTGAAGATTTTGTTCAGTGTGACCAGCCTTTCAGCCATGAAAGACGTTATACATTCCTGGGAGATATAAATATGCTATTCCATATAAAAGTATTAAAAAACCAAAACAAAACAATAATAAAAAAATAAAAAACCATGACACCACTATTCTAAAACGTAAGTTCACAGTCTATTACCACTTACAATCAAGTTCTGAAACATGATATCTCGAAACAGAAAACATCTGCGTACTCTCATAGCAATTATCACCAAGGAATGCCATCATATGGTCTGTGTTGGATGCATTTCTACAGACTTTAGGGGCTGCATTCACTCTATTCCTGATACCTGTACCAATGCAAAATGTAGTTAGCCCTGCAAAAAGGACATCAGTCAGATAGAAAAAAAAATAAGGAATGAAACACTGTAATTCTTGAATATTCCTGATTAGGTATTTCAATAACCTCCAGTTCTCATTTAGCTTTTGAACTACAGGAGGACTTTTCACAGATTCAATGAGATCCAATAAACACAAGAGCTGGACTATTTTTGCTGCTGTATATTCTGTCATTGACATTTTATATGAATAGATGAGTTAAAAGAAAACAGAATTTAGGTCTAACTAACTGCAAATACTTGTTTCAAAACTGTTATATAGTAAATGTGCTATTATGGTGCCATGTCTTCTGTGCTGTTCATTTGTCAACAAGAAACAAAAAAAAGGGGATGAAATTACAATGTTCATGATTGGTTTTGTTCATTTTGTATCATACATGGATTTAAATCCATTTTAAATACTTTGACATTAATATCTTTCATTAAGTAGACATGAACCTAAACGCTACTGGATTATTTCCATTTACTAATACATTTTGTTAATCGCAACCCAGTTCTATTAGAGAAACGAGGAATTGCAAGTAAAATCTTTGTGCTCATTCATCCGATTGCTGCTTTCAGTATCGTCTCACAGTGCAATGCTGCTAAACATTTTCATTTAATAAAACTGCTTTTTACTGTTTGCATTTTCTGGTTGCACATTCTATATAACCATGACTTTTCTTTAGGTCTGTTCCTAAACATATTTCTGAAACTGTTGTTTTAAATTAAAACAAAAGGGCCAACTCCCACTTAGGTTTTCGTCATTTTTATAAGTTACTCACCAAAACTTCAAACAGAGACTTGATACTGTCTGAGAAAGGAAATGATGCTCTGAAGAATGAATAAAAACTTAGAGATGTCCAAATTGTGTCCATGTTTATCCAATCTGCTCTTATTATCTTGATTTATTCTGTGGATTTGACTATTCAAATATCTATTTTGGGTTCTGGTTGTATTTGTTCTAACCAATCCCAAAGGCTAAGGTAATTTCAAAAAGGCATTTCCACATCAAAAAACCTTTGTTTAGAGTTTTATTTAGCAGAACAAGGAGACTGGTTTGTACAGCTTGCAAAGCATAAGTGAAAGACCACAATTGCACCTGAATAATTTTAAAGCTGAAGATGCTGGGTGTGTCACCACTACAAATATGTGATAGCAAATACCAGACAGCAGAAACTGTACACAGTGATTAAGCCAAAACCTCCAGTACCTAAGATACAAGCTTCAACAATTTGAAATAAAGCTCATTCAGCAGTATTGGAACTTGGACTGTCCATAGGTCATATGACAAAGTCGTATAGCAGCATAAATACAGAGATGGTCTACAGCATCGTAGATGGATTCCTAGTACACCAGTCACACTCAAAACCAAAGCCAAAATACAGAATTGGCAATGATTTCTGTGAAAATTGAAGTATAAATGACTGACACTATCCAAACATTAGAAGTTCCAGTCTCTAAAGAAGAGACCAATCCAAATTGTAAAAACTTATTTGTTAGGAACAAGAGCTTTCTATTCCATACGGATAAAAGTTCAAGTGCTCTCGCAGCACCATCTCCAAAGAGCGCTGCAGGACATCAGGACGAGGTGATGAACTACAGCAGCAAACGCTCTTCTCTCACTAGCACAGAAGGTAAAAAAACCCAAACCCTCAGCGTATGACACCACCATTTTTTCCAAAATCTGTATTTCTGTGGATTAGTGATGGATCTGAGGTGGCAGAGACTCAAAGGAGACCATACTGAATCTGCACAATGCAAATAAGTGAATTTGCACACAGACAACAGTCTTTATCATTCCTGGCCTATCACTACAGGAGAACATTGTAAATTGTCTGAAAGGTCATCAGATATTTTGTTTCTGGATCTTATTCCTATGATTTCCACAACTGGAGGAAATTACCTGGGCCAATATTAAACAAAATATTATTCCAGAAATAAACAAACATAGGCAGAATGTTTTCCAGTTTACCCATTTCTGGCTTTTACTTATTTATGATGATTTCACATTATCTTTAAATTATACAGCATCAAATTTTTGATGCTCAGCTATGCTTCAAAGTGTGGCATAAGTTCAGAAGAATGTCCACAATCTGATGTACATTCAAGACTATTTCAGTTAAAAGACATGTTAAAAAAAAATCTGTGTTTTCTAGGTAAGACACTTACAATAAAGTCTTCATACTTTTGCAAGTCCCTCCATCAGTATGTGACAATGCAGAAGCCGGAAATGAGCACTAAAGCAAAGCAATTAATCTAACTATACATGAAATCTTTCTAATAGAACGTAAACAGTGCAAAATCTAGAGAGCAATACAACAGGTTACTATAATATTCATCCTTCACATTTCTTCTTAAAATTGCACACTGTTTACAAATGTGGAATGCCTTCTGTTTGCCCTGAGGCAGAAAAATAATGGTTTCTGAATGTGTATGGCTTAAGTAGTATATAGAAAATTCATGGGAAAATATAGTATGCTTGCACCAGATACAAAATAACAGTCGCAAAAGTAAAAAATGCAGAGATTAACAATACTGATGTTATCAGTTTTACTCATGAGTAGCTTTGGTGTGCATTGTAGCTTTGTGTATTTTGTCTGCCTATCATGTACAGGAATTCAAGCCTATTGGTTCAGCTCACAACAGAAGGGCCCAGCCTTTTGTTGCAGCAGCAAATATTGATGACAAAAGACAGGTAGTGAGTTCCGCCTATAATTCTCCAATTGGGCTTTATTCATCTGGCAATATTCAAGATGCACTCCATGGACAACTGAGGAGTCTCATTCCTAACTCATCGCAAAAGTGAGTACTGGTATTTACTTATAATACACAGTCATTTGTGGTATATCACTATCTGTTCTGTTTTCAATTGAAAAGTCCAGCTCTTGCTGTTTTCTCTGATAATCAGGAGTTTATTGATTATCCAAAAACATGGTGATAAACGAAGAAATATTTTCCAACACAAACACTATCCACTCAGCTCTGTAGTAGCAATGCTGCAGGTAGCTAAAATTCGCCCTCTGTGCTAGGCTGCACCACTACCTAACATCCTCTCTTAGAACTGCGCTTTACTCTGAATGTTTCTCAGCAACATGGTAAACATATTTTGAGTACCAGGAATGTACAAAATAAACACAGTTACTTCATGGTTACAATTTTTAAACTTTGTTAACTACTTTTTAACTAGAAATAAGCATTTGTAAGCCAAATAAAGTTATGCTAACCCTCTTTTCTTTACAGGATATCAACTACTTTGAACACAGGCATAATATTCGGCCCAAACCCTTCATAGTCTCAGGCCGAAGCAGGTTATAAACTTTGAGTGCTGTGCTGGATTTGGATGCATGGTGTTATTTTTTTAACGGATACTCACTATTCATGTAATAAAGCATACTGATGCATTCGAAATTCACTTATAGTAGTTTATAGGCTAACACTGAAATTGAAAACAAACAAACAAACAGACAAAACCAGAAATGGCTGACTTGCAGAGATCAGGCTTGAAATTCAAATTTCTATTTGCAAAAGAAAGCATATCCATGCTCCATCTCAGTTATACTGACAAGTGTCTGAAGCAACCTTATTCAGTTTACAGTGTAGCACCAGATATTGTATAGTTATAAATCTATGGCAATCTGAAATTCTTCTGTCCAAATGCAAATATATGTAATCTGTTAACCTGCTAAATAAAAGACAGCTAGTTATATAAGTTATTATCCAGGCTATTCAGAGATTTTAAGTTTGCTTTTCAGCAGACCTCTATTCAGAAGGCAACCTAACTCATAGCTAAAATAGAAGAACTATCTTTAGGAGAACTTTAGGAGACATGTAAAGCTCTAAAATACAGAAAAGCTTATATATAGACATCCAACAAATTAGTGTAATGTCCCTCTATCACAACTGAGAATGAAATGCCTCACTATTATTTACATTATTGAATACAGAGGGGGAATAAACAATGTACTCTATCGCTTAAAACAGAAGGAAATTCAAAAGCACCTGGGTGATGCCATCTATTGTGATGCCACCCTTTATACTTTCTTGCAGTAGCAGTTTTTACCAGCAGATTTAGTGTTCTGCATTTCATTCTGAAAGTTTGATATGCCTGCATTTCAATTACACTAATTTAAGTCTGAGAAACTAGACCAGAAAAACAGGATGGTAATTGATTCCTGTGTGCAAAGGACAACCTTTTGTGGATGATCAGTTTTGTGAGATGTGTCAAATTTTTCAACCACCTGTGTGATAAAGAAAAGACTGTAGAAGGTTGGTAGAGTCCATCCTTCTGTGAACAAGAGCTATCAATGCAGAACACCACTGCAGTGGAGAAAACGTGCGCATCTCTCCTTGCAGTTTGATGCTGATACAGGGTAAATGACAAAGCAGTCCTTAGCCAACATGCCTGGCCTCTAGCCATAGGCAGCACTTACCTAAACTGACTTTGGGACCACAGGGTACCATTTACAGGTACCTAATCAGAGTTACAGATAATCAAATGAGTGTATCAACAGCCTAATCTCCTCATTTGGAAACCTCAATTACACAGTATTTTCCATTAAAATATTGAATTAAATAGCCATTTTCCAGCATGTCAGATGTGGTAAAAACCTGCAAAAATTAACCTGATAGCAATGAAATAAGCATCAGGACTTCAGCTGGGCAAGGTCTGTCAGGTGTTCTAGTATCAGAGAAGTCTGTGTCTACAAACTGCAGAACTTCTGACATGGGCTGCTTCATCTACAAAACCTTTGTTGTCACAGTCTTTGCTACTTTTTCATCAATCTGGCTTGATATATATATCCTCTGCTAAACACAGCAACAAACAAAGAGCCACCTTGACTGTAAACATCCCTTTAGGACAGGGAGCTGAGGCTAAATAGGACTTTGACTCAAAGAAGTGCTGATTGTGGAGTGTGGGTTTGAGCTGACAGCTTGGACACTAGCCACAATTCTGGACTTTACCCTGGCAAAACTAACTGGAAATTACGTGTAATATATAATTATATTGTATTTATGCTTATAATTTATTCTGGTTTAACATTACTTTGGCTGCTCATAGGAAGAGTTGTGCTTTTTCTAGTCTTTTCCTGCTACTTCCCATTTACTAACACTATCAGCACTGACAAAACTTATTCTACTGCAGGATTAAACATTATCTTGATTATTCTAAAAGAAAAGACTGTAAATTTCTAAGTTGCCCCTGTGTGAATTTTTTGGCTGGCTCATGCTAGGCGATGATGCAGAACTGTACTTTTGCTGTAAGGTCTGCCTATCATTTCTGGAATTAGCCTTCTTTTGATATGTCTTTGATGGTAGAGCATATATTTCCCTTCAGATTTTTGAGAAAGTGGTCCTACACAAATTCCCCTCTGAATCAAAAGGGAGGATTTTGGGTCATCTTCTCCACCCAAGACTAGCTACTTGGCAGGTACTGTACTATCAAACTGTGAAATAGAGTATTCTCCCAGGTTTACACAGAATCATTGAGCTCAAAAAGAACTAACCACAAACCTGGTACGCAGGCTGGAGAAAAGAGATTAAGCATTTATCATCTCATAGCTCTGAATGTCACATAAATGGTAACCACGACTGTGGAAGGCCTGGGTTATGTGCTGCTACAGAGCAAAAGCAAAGAAATATCCTGTGACAAAGAAAGTCTCTGAGGTGCTATGAAGGAAGGACTGAAGTGTTCACACAGTGACACTGAAGAAGACTTTGCGCTTAATGTTCACATTATTTACTAATCCTGTTCCAGAGATGTCAAATTGATGTTCAGTAACTTTACTTCAGTAATGTCAAGCAACACTGATATTTCTAGAAAACTGCACATCTTTTTCATTATATATAAATTATATGTAAAATCTACTTTGAAAGCAGTAAAATTAATTCTCTGAATAACCCACTGTTCTTGTGAAGGACCACTTTACATTCTACTGGAAACACTGTAATTTAGAAATGCAAAAGTATGTCTGTCTGGTTTAGTATCTCATCTTTGAAATGTTCAACAACTATAAAAAATTATGTATGTTGTTAAACTAATTTTAAAGTATTAACAAATATCTTATTGTAGAACTGAAGAAAGTCTAGGAAATGTCACATTCATTATTTTACACTACTTTATAGTAGTTGCTTCAACTGTGGCCTGAGATGGTTGTGAGGTACAGGACTGGAATGATGTGTCTAGAATTCCAGTCCTGCAGGTGTCTATTCTGACACAGACACCGCACATAACCTTTGTATGCTACGCTTTGGTAGATGTTAAGAATTACTCATCCAGAACAAAGAATTTCAGGGAGGCTTAATTAATGAATAAAATCTGGAGTCAAAAATGTAAAGAAATTAATATGCTCTGAATGATACAATCAATCAAATAATTTTCACTACCTTAAACGCCTGCCAGAATTTTAAGGACTGCTTTATAACTGGCATTGATACTTTTTCAGGAAGATACTTTTAAATGAATACCCATACTTTTGCTTTTCTCTGCTTTCACTTTTCTGCATCTGTTCTATCTACACTTTTCAGCCCCGTTAACATCACTGTATTCCTGTACTTTTGTCTTTATTCTCTATAATGCGACACGCGTTGCACACTCTCCTGTAATCTGGCTATTAACCCAGTGGATGCAGCACTCCCTCGGGGATTGACTGTGGCAGTGGACGCAGCACCCCCTCCTCCATTAGCACGGTCAGCTCCATCTGCCCCACCGAGCTGAAGGCCGTCTCCAAGATGGCCCCAAACATTCCCCTGGAGATGGAGCTTCCCGGTGTCAAGATCGTACACGCTCAGTTTAACACACCTTTGCAGTTGTACTCAGATGACAATATCATGGAAACACTGCAAGGCCAAGTGTCTACAGCTCTGGGGGAAACACCCGTAATAAGGTAATTAGAGGAGCATCTTTAATGTTTATGAATATCCAAATTTAGAATATACCAAAAATCATGAGCTTTAATATCACATTGTTTCTATGATAATGGGTAAGAGTGTTAGAAAGAACTTAAGTCATTTAAAGCCATTCCGTATTTTCATTAAAATATTAGTAATTTATGACTTTTAACCCAAAGTATTAAAGGAGTCTTTCAGAATTTACAAATAAATACTTCATAGGAAATAATCCTCTATTTGTAGCTAATAAACAGAAACTGATGATACTACCTGCACTATTAGCTGACTGAACATTCCAAGTCAAGATTCTGATTCCCTCCAAAATTCAAAGCTATTTATTATTGGTATCATAATTATTTATTTAATAACATCTAATAATTTATTAAGAATTAATAAAATACTATTATTAACTCACATTTCTTTTAACTGTTGAAATTCAAGTTATGAAGATTAACAGATCTTGTAGATGCTTATAGTGTTCTAGGTATCTAACATTCAGGACAACTTGTTCAGTACGAATAGCTCTTATCCAAAAGAGACAGCATTTACTTTATAGGCCTACTGATCCACCTCTGAGTTATTAATTTTATCCATGGCAATAACTAAGAGTCAGGTAGGGAACATTATGTATCTGGACAACAACAATGATTAAACAATACAAAGTTTTAAAGCAGTATCCATTTTTTTTTCAAGAGACAGTTCATCATTTACATTTCTTTATCTTTACTTTTGCATAATAGTAGCTTAGTTTTCTGGTTTACAACAGTACTTAATAATTAATAATATGTATGGTGTAAACTAAAGCTAATCACTAATATTTTGAATAAGTAATAATCACCAATGAGCCTTTTTCAGCATCTTGCAGAATTGGGCTGTTACTAACCACAAAAATCACATTTATATAGAAGCATTCGAGTTCAACTTATCTGATGAAAACTGTAATTCATAAAGTCTTTGCAGAGTGATGTTACTCTACTGCATGAATATTTTCCCTCAGTCACAACAATTCAAGAACAATAAAAGAAAAATTTGCTTTTTCTTTATTCTGAAATAATGGATTAAGCCCAGAGTAATGAGATTTCACAAACTCCTGTGGCACTCCCAGTGTGAAATCTCTCTTTGGTTGTGGAATTGGTTTTCACTCTGTACGCACTCAGAAATGTTATCTCACACATCTATGTAGAGGTTGGTTTTGCCTTCCGTATGTAATTGTATTATCACTTGTTTGATGTTTAGAAATCTTAGAATTTTAGGGTTTTATTAGCCTTTGGTGAGAACTGTAAAAACCAAGCTCCTTCAATATAAAAGCTTGTGACTAGAGAAGAAAGTGGTAATTTCTTTCCTAGTTTAAAGATGGCTCAGAGAAATCTGTTGTCTGATGAAGATGTGAACAATTAACATCAGCAACAGGGGCCACTGCCCAACTGCGGCTGCTCTTACTGTGCCATTTGACAGCTTAGATGTTACCCTGGGAAACAAACCAAACCATATAAAGCAAAACCCAGTCTAATTCCTTGTGGAACTAGTTGCTTATTTCCAGTGGAAATTTACCTAAGGTTCAACAGACAGTAGGAGGCCAGTTGTAACAGGAAATTTTAACTGGACATTTATGTATATGTTAGTGAGATAATGGACTTCATCAAAGTAAATTTGGACCTTTCTAATTAGCCCCTTACCTTACGTAAAGATATGAGCTGTGATTTTAACAACATTCGTGAGACCAGCTGCCGTGAAAATGGAACTTCTGGAGCAAAGAGCACCTGGTAATACAGCAGCTGATTGCAGAAATGCAACTGCTTTGAGGTTAAACACAGGTACCAGCTTATTTCCCAACGCTGTAAGAGCCAGAACAGTAGTTACCAAAATACTTTCATTGGTTTGTAGATTTATTTTTGTAACAATTGCACAGATATTTTTTCCAGCACTTTTTAGATCTAGAGAAGGCTATATAAAGCAATGCTACCTGGAAGAAAGAGCCTTTCGGTAGCTGCCAAAACACATTGTCTTAATGTTTGTTTCCTGAACCACATTCTTTGCCTGGTAGAGCTATTGCTCCCAAGTTACGTTTGTTAAACTGCTTTATCTGCTCTTTGTCCCTGTGATACAGTGACCCATCTCCGAACGCAGTGCCTCAGTCTGACGTGTACAGGATGCTGCACGCCAACCAGGAGGAGCCCAGTCAACCTCGCCAGTCTGGCTCCTTTAAGGTGCTCCAGAATTTAGTCTCCGAGGAAGGTGGTTAATAATGACATATCCTACCTGTTCTAAGTATTTCTAAATGTTTGTGGGAAGGGGGAATCTGAGAAGAAAATATGAGAGATGAGAGCTTTAAGAATTTCTGAAAGCTCAAGTCATTCTGAATCTTCTAGATAGCGCACCAGCCTCCTAACATTTTTCACCCTTGCTTTTATAGTTAGCAATCTCTTGTGTGAATAACATGGTAGTGTTAATCACATTTTTCAGAATTTCTTCTCAGATTTTAAGGTTGTTAATGTAAAAGTTGACTTAAACCGAATGATAATTTTTATGTGAGAGAACTTTCAGGACAAGCTGCCTACACTCATGACACCAAGAAAGCAAGCACTCTCTTCCACATCCAGGAAAAGAGAAATTCAAACCAACTCCTAAAACAGGTTTCACTTATCCCCTCTTCATTCTAAATAAAAATTGAAGAGGACAATATAATTTACAGTCATATTTCCTTCAAATGAAGACATTTTGAAAATAGCATTAGTAAAGGCTGCAAGTCTGTTATATTTACAGTAAGTGCACATAATGAAATACAAACAAAATTAATCTAAAAGGTAAACATTTAAAATTTTAATTTTTACACCTCAATATTTACCAAAGAGGTGATAAATACATCTAATAATGTGTATATATATATATATATATCATTGTGGGATTTTGCTTGGCATTTTCTTGTGTTTTGCTAATAATTTAGTATTCATATCATGTTACTAATCTTTCTGAATTTGTTGTATGGTTAGTTACATGAATGCAAATCTAATGATAGGTCTTGGCTATGTTATGTTGCTGTATTAAAGCTAAATCCTCCTCCCTCTTCTGCTATATGCAAAACCTACTATCAGAGAATTAGATGATGTCATTGAGACAGAGAGCACTACTACGTATATATTATATGTACATATGTATATGTATACATATGTATATATTCTTGCTTTTTGGCTACAGCTACACAATATTTTTCCCAGTTCCAAAGAGGTGGAATCTGGCCCAGTAAACCTGTAGAGAGTAGAGAGAAACTCCATTGTTTGTTGATACAAGTGGAAGCCTGTAAATACATTCAGGAGTGTATTTACAGGAAAAGTATTTAACTGCACCAGATGCTTTTGTATTAGCCTGCACATAACAGGATTATTTTGATTCTCAGAAGGACGCCCCATGGGTACAAGAAGTGTGAAAGCTCCTGTAACAAAGATACCTTCTGCCATGCCTGGTGCCCAGAAAGTGCCACTGTGTGACAAGTGTGGGAATGGGATTCTGTAAGTTGTTTCTTTTTTAGTTTTAGAAATCTCTAGTTCAAGCACATGTCCCGAGACACCACTGCAGACTACAGTCATGTCTTCTCAGTGGTGGTCTCAGTCTCCATTTGCACTAGTAGAAAAAAGCTTCTAGAGAACAGAGATATAAAAAAATATTGTTCTAAATCCCAAATTATGAACTTGCACCTAAGACACTTTAGATACAGATTATTTCAGTTTCAACAATGTACCATCAATGCTTTAATTAAGATTTCTCAGGACCTCTTACAAGTCAATGTTTAACACATGCATAATGAAACCAGCAGTTACCCGTGCTGCATTGTCGCAGGTTGTGAATTCTCAAAAGTTTCTTGGTAGTGTAAAGCATCCTTCCCTCAACCCAGCAGGAGTACCCAGAAAGCTCTGTGGGCCTGTTTTAAAGCTACCAGATTTCTATTTGAATGACATCACTAACTTCAGCAAAGAAGATAGATAATGGTGAGCTCAGAGAACAGAGTCACTGAGGAAAATAAATGTGTTTTTAAAACTCATTTTGTCACCATTTTGATTGGTTAGACTGTACTTTCTGTGTTGTGACAAAATGAACATGTTTCTTCAAACTCTTGTTTTTTGATGAACTATGTGATCAATTCTACAGCATTTTATGTCACTTACTCAAACTCAGCTTCCTTAAATTATATAGTAGTTGGCAAAGCCCTGAGATGAACAGCCTAAAAGCCTTAAGATAAATACAGAGGAGCTTACTTACTTTGTGTCATACTGTAGTTTCTCCTCACTTTCAATTTATATGAATTGATTGTTTTTTTTCTTTTCATTGTTTCCATACAGAGGAACAGTGGTGAAGGCACGTGATAAATACCGGCATCCAGAATGTTTTGTGTGCTCTGACTGCGGCCTCAACCTGAAACAAAAAGGCTATTTCTTTGTGGAGGGCCAACTATACTGTGAAGCTCATGCACGAGCTCGCATGAGGCCACCAGAGGGATACGAAACAGTTACCGTTTACCCGAAATGCTAGTCTTATGTTAACACACAAATCTATGCATGCACACAAAAAGCCACTAACAGCTTAGAACTGCAGTACAAGAGTCAGGACTTCTGCCTGATTCCAAAGTAGCAGCTTTTAAACCTTTTTTCTGGGATTCTGAGGTCCCTGTTAGGCAGCAGTAGCACATTTATACCAGTAAAATTCTGCTAAAATATTATCTTTGAAGTTGCCAAAATAACTCAATGAAGTATAAGCTAAAACATCTGTACTGGACTAAAGAAACTGAAACAGCTGAGGTAATACATGATTACTACAGCATATACATAAGTGCTCTAATCAAGACATTATTTTTAACAGAAATTAAGTATCTGTGCAAACACCAAAGCCATCCAAGTGTTACAGGCTGGGCCCTAACAAATGCAGAACTTTTCCACATGATTAGAAAGCAGATATTTTACATGGATAGTACAAAACAAGCAGTTGTTCCTGTCCGCTTCTACCATCCATTATTCAACTACCATTAACGTACGCCAAAACCAGATTTTGCTTACTCTGCTTTGAATTTGGGATTATATTGACTTAATTTTCTGGTGCAATAACTGTGACAAGGAATACGTACCAATTCATACAATAAAATGGCTTGCATAATAAAGACTGTTTAGTAAAAGGCAAAACAGAAGTTCTACATTGTTTTAATGATTTGCAGTGAAATCAGCTTTCACATCACTTAGCAGGAAATTGTTCTGAGGCATGCACACACATGTATTGGGTTTTGGAGGAAAAAACAAACAAACAAACAAACACACCAACCCATGTTCTAATAGGAACTCACTGCAAATTGCGAATGAAAGCAAATTTTAAAACTTTTCTGCAGAAAATGGTTCTGGTTTTTTGCATCTTCATCTTTCAATTTCCATAATAGAAACCATGGAGAAATATCTTCATAATATCTTCATTGCTGGTAAATTAAAACTTGGACAACTTTAAAAACAAATGTCAAAATATGAAAAGGAAAGGTCTTTTTAAAAAGCCTGGTGAAGTCCTAAGAAAAAAAGGCTGGAAGAACACATTTTTTAAATCCATTTCTGAAACTCTTTCAGGGCTACATTGCTTTCAGGTAGGTGGCAGCTACGCACCTCATTGACAAACCGAACCATAGCATTTTCAAAAAATATCAATGCAATTCATAAATGATTTCTTGGGGTATTCTGAACCCACTTTAAATAGAAAAATCCACAACATTTTATATGAAGTCTACAAGACTAGCAGAAATTAACAACTTGGTGGCAAAAACAATTTTACATACTTTTCTCATTCTACAATGAAAGAAGCTTAAAATGTAAGAAAATGGAATCAAAACAAGAAGCTGTACATACTTTAAATCTATTTTTAAAATTCAGATGAGTACCAAGGCTTGAAATATAACGCCACATATTCAAAGACTTTTAAAAATGTCTTTAAAGTATTATTTCAGAATTTAAATGTTTTTAAAATGTGTGTCACTGCATTTATAATTTATGTCTGCATATCAAAAGCAGACATAAAGAAAGTGTTGCACCCTTTCAAAGGTTATTTCCCAAATCATTTTTGGACACAAAACATAATTTTGCTCCCCATGTATCATTGAGGATATGTGTGGCATTTATAGCATTTATATTTTTTCCACTGATAAAGCCCATAATCTGAAAATTCTTTTGAAACTGAGAGTGCATATAATGCCTATTTTTACAAACCTAAAACGTCATTTGTGTTTTAAAATATTTGCTTAATGTTCATTTATTTGTGGAGTAACTAAAGATAAAAATAAATCTACATATGACAAAGATTCTGTATTTCTTTTCAACTGGTATGAAAAATGAGAAAGTGTGAGTGTCAAGTGACTTGATAATAATAGAAATTTGGCATTTTCAGCCTGACAGAGCAGTATGCTTCAGATTCACCAAATCCCTGGCAAGAATGAAACTCAATTTTTGTATGAGGCATTTGAGTATGTAATCTGGGCAAAATTAGCTTTCTCTTCTAAAACTGAATGACATCATGTGCTTTCAAAACTGAAGACCCAAAACTGTTCTCTCTTTAACAGGCCAAACATACCAATGGTAACTGTGGGTAAACTCTCCATAATGTAGAGATAGGAACTGTTAGGTTAAAGTAAAGTAACAGAACATGACCTGTTGCCAAAACTTTGGGGACAGTGCAGTGGTATTGCATCATCACATGGTGCTATTTTGAGAGGTTTGAGGTTGGACATGACTTTGACAGAATTAGAAGGTAAACCTATCTAACTGCAAGTACCAACCTATGTGAAAACCTTTACAGCAGTATAACATAAAGGAAACAAAGATTTTTATTTAATGCAGATTCTAAAATCCTTGATCCTGATAGAGGAGAAAAACAGGAAATCTCATCCTACAGTCTCTTCAGTATGGGGGACTTGAATATAGAGATTAAAATGCAAGAGAAAGATAGAGCGATTCTCTCTATCCCATGCTCACAGCCCGGTTCTTTATCTCAGCAGAGTGTCAGTGGTTCCTGGCACAAATCAGTGTCCAGCTAAAGGACTATCTGCTTTATCTTCTGGCTTAAGAATGGCACAGCCATTATATCATTATAGCTTAATGCTGCTATGCCTCTCAGCTGTGTCCAGACTTTTTAATATTTATTACAAGCTGAAGAGAGCCATGGCATTTATTTTTAGATGGAGAGAAAGATAGTAAGTGTGACTTCACATGCTCGTTATCTCAACTCTTCAGATGTTGATCAACAGGTGTGAAAAGCTTTCCTCAGCTATGCTACTGCTGCATAAACAGAGAGGCTCTTTCTGGGAGATGTTAAAAACTTACATGAAACTGTAATTGTCCAAATGAGCAAGGCAAGAATTACATCTGAAAACACACACATTAATTTATATGGTACTTTTGTATCAATTGTTTCAAGACCAATGCTTTTGGTCTTTTAAGTAATGCTAAAGTGCTGCCAAAAATTTGAAACCTAATTCTCTGAAGTATTTAAAAGAAACTATGTTGTTTCCACCAACTCAAAAACATTTTTCAGTTTTTTCAAGCACATTTTGTCACTTAAAAAAATCAGACTAGCACTTTTGTTTAGATCAAAGTATGCTATTGAAAGAAAACCACCCATCACTCCCAGTTCCTGCATTTTGGTTCACACCACACAACAGCTTTGGAGTACACAAAGTGGTTTCCCTTACAATGAAATTCAGGTGGAAGATCATCTTTGGGAGGACTACTAATGCACACCAACCACAGATGGGAATCCAGCCCATAGAATCAAACTAAAGCTAAATAGCTCCTCCCTGAAACACAAGTTAGGTAAATGCCAGGTCTTCAGTGCCAACTGATCTGCTTCCACTGCACCACACTGCCTGCTTGAAGCATTTCTTTCAACTTTCATAGTGAAAAAGTTTCTTAACAGAAATTAAATTACTGACTGTTTAAACCCAGAGATACACCCAGTATTTGTACCTGGCTTCAGATGTTCCAAAGCTCAGAAGTGTTTGATCAAGAATTTTGGTTCTAATTTCTATAAACGGTATAAAAGGAAACAACTGGGAAGTTTGGTATAGATCTGACTTGCATTTAAAATACATGCATTTGATTAGAACTCTATTTTTCACAAGGACAAGATTATTATTTACCTAGTGGATTCAAATATTTATAATAAAATGGTGGAAATAAAACACATTTGTTGACATCAATCCAGCAAACGTTATCTCCAAAGGCAATCACAGTCTGCAGATTTGCCCTTTTGTGTTTCTTTTTTTTATCCTCTTATCCAAGCAAACTATTCAGATAACTTCTTTTGAAACTGTTAACAAGAAACATCCACAAGCCAATTATTCCTTTTTTCATAATACATGAAGTTTTAAAATAAAATGCATAAAAGTCTTCAGCCTGTCCTCAGTACCACCAGCTAAAATCTTTGTGTCCACAGCATATGCTTGATAAGTAATATTACCCACACACTGTCCAAGTTCACAAAGCATTTGCTTTCTATATATGGTAAAGCTCACATTTGTTTTAGCACACTAAGTGAATGTTTTTACTTACATTTGGTCTACCTAATCCTCCCCCTCCTCACACTAGGGCACGATCCAAAGATCAGTAAAGATTTTAGGAAAGTCTTGCAAGATTGTATACTATATTACTCTGAAAAAAAAAAAAAACGCTCACTGGCACAGGCTAGGACAGTTGTCCAAAATAAACCTTTAAAGAAACACTGTTACATACAGTTCATGTGCTGACAAAAGTACAGCTGTGAGACAAAGCCAGAAACAAAGAACAGAAACAGTGGAGTCGTTAAAAATTATTATTTATTACTCAGAAAACCAATCATTCAGTAAACACCCAGAGGGCTCTGAGCAAGAGGAAAAATCCCTTGCAAGTTTTTCACAGTCTTGGCTCTTTCAGCAGCCTATAAAATCTAAATATTAATTAGACCAGATACACTAAAGAGCTATGACTGGAACAATATGTTCAATGGAAAAAAAAAAATCAAACAGGTTCCATATTACCACAAAGAGCAGTGTTGTTTATGATTTCACACAAAACCTGTAAGGTGTCAGTAAGACCTTACACTTCCACCACAAGGTACAGAAATATTCAATCCATTTGCAAATAGAAAAGAATCTCAGTTTCCCAGCGCCAGCTTTGCAGCCAGTGCAATTATAAGGCGCCTGCAGGTTGTGCAGACACCCAAAGCACAGGCATGGGTAGTTTCCTTCAAGCAAGAGATCCCAGAGAGAATCTGACTGCACAAATCACAATCAGTCTTTCAGTCTCCTTACAGCTAACATAATCTGTTCAAATACAAATTAATGACTACACAACTTCAGGGATTTCAGGAGATGCCTTGATCCTAATACAGGATTATAATTCTAAAAACATCCACTTATTTATTTTCTAACTCATAATTCATCCATCCTTTTCCATTCTCACTATGACTTCTTATGAGATACCTCTCTATGAACACATACATCACAGAGCTCTGTTAATTGTCTTTCCTACCTAATTCCTATTCACTTCCTATTAACAACCAGCCTTCCTGAACCAAGAGCTACTCTCACCATTGACAGAGTATGAAAGAGGAGCATTTTAGAAATGACGTACTGAGATACAGTGCCATCTCTCCTTACAGGTCCACAAAAATGCTAACGAGGTAAGCCCCTTTATTAAGAGTGGAGTTCTAATGACCCTGTGGCATAAAGGCTGTTCTTTGAAAGTCACACCTAAACACAGATGTAACTTCTTATGTTTGTTAGCAAAAACTGTACCAGCTATTGCCCTGCTCTAGTTAGAAGTAAGGATTGAGTAAAATATGCTTCACAGTGGTAGTTTCTGGGGAAATAACAAGCTGTCAAATCAATCATGGTTCTACTGTGGCATGCAAGGGAAAAAAGCAAAACCTTTGAGGCATTCGGAATGCAGTGCTGCACTGGATCTCATTGCTATTTCCTAAAGGCCATTTCATGGCAATTAAATTTCCTAAAAACAACCCTTCCTCCTGAGCACTGAAAGGGCTCACACTCGTTCTCACCACGAAACAAAAGATAATACAAGCTTTTGAAAATAGGACAGTCTCTTTTTTTCTCCAAATTCCAAAGTCAGACAAAAATTTTAAGGGTCTCACCTTACATGTTAAGTACCAATAACAGAGGATACTGGATACATGGTAAAAATTAATTAGTAGACTACAACAATATAGTAGTTACACTCATATAGATTCCTACACATAAAATTGGGCAGGTTTGCCAGAATGGTGACAAAATAATTCTCTTTTGATTTTATATCTTAAATGACTCTGCCCTTGATACTTCAGGTGTCTCTGAAAGATGTCAATTCACGTAAACTGACAGTAGCTCTGACTTACACATTGCCTCTCAAGTTAGAGAAGCAAACTGACATCTCCAAATATTTAATGTATTCTGGCCCTATGATCAGCCTGTCACATCCCAATGCCTCACATACTTGAGTACTTACTGCTATCGTGTTTTAATAAACCTGTCTAGGTTGCACCTGTTCAAAGGTCTGTAGAACATGTCCACTCATCATCTCACAATAATCAAGAGGTGACAGCTGTCCCTGTAGCTGATTCTAACATTTCTGTCATATTTAGGGACACAGACAAATTCAATCAGCTGTTCATGTTTAGCCCACATTTCCCCAAGAAGACCCATGGGGCTATAAAGACCTGAGCCATGCAGTCTCAAGACAGGTTGGCATCTGATACTGCAAGTTATGAGAACAACGGACTGTTTCCACATATGTCTCTCTTCTTTTTTTCTTTTATTTTTAAATAGAAACAGTGAATGCTGTTGCTCACTCTTTCTGTGAAAGCTGTCTTTAAGAAAAAGACAATCAATGTCAAGTATCACTTATGGAAAATCGTAGTAATCCTCAGTAATTCTTACACCCTCATATTAGAATAGTAATGCCTACCATTCACCTGACGTTTTACATTAGATGATGTTGAAGTGTTTTGTGAAATAAAACAGTATTTTTGCAATCTTTTCAAGAGAGGGAATGTGTTCAGCACCAGTTTTTTAAAAAAAAGAAAAGCAGAATTCTCCTATGTCTTCAAGAAGAAACAATTTACCTTCCCCTTCAGTGAATGGCTCTTCCATCCTAAAATGACTATCTGTAAGAGGTAAGAGAAAGCCTTAACTGAAACCATAAGATGAAACACTGTTTCACATCCCTGGCTGTTAGCAACCTCTTCCAAAGGTTTCTTTTTTCTGCTTAGCTCAGCAACTCAAGACAAGGGCTGAGCAAGCACAGGCTTTTCCCAGGCAAAACATTCGCTCAAAATATATCACTTGCCCTTCCCCCAAAGATGAGTGTTTTAATCCAATACACATTTTTCTGAATATTAAAAATGTTTAGATGTTCACAGCTAAATGACTATAGTTGGAAGAGGCAAGAAGTTGTTACATAAAGAACGCTTGCTTTCTGCTCTGCTGAGGTGAGACCTGAAGTTTTCTCCCATCCCTTTTCTCTATCTGCTTTTTGCTTTCCCACCAAGGGAGTAACTTCATGACAAACAACTGACTACTTTGTACACATATTTATCGAAAAAATACATTTTCAAATTGATCTTCCTCACTTATTGGAACTTGTTCTACAGTTTATATACTCTTCTTGAGGCCTGGAATAGGTACTCTTTGTCAAAAATATATTTACTTTCTCTTTTCAAAGTCAGGTTTTACCTCCATATCCAATTCACTTATTCACAAAGCAGAAATTACTTTCCTGTGATGTGACCAAGCAATTACATACTTTCATGCCATGACTTTTTTTCTTTTTTTAACCAAAACCTTTAACATTAGGTATCACACTCACCCATTGTAGCACTCCCATCTCAAAAGGGATCCAGTTGGCAGCCCTCAGCTCTTAAGGCAAACAACGGTGACTGAGATGAGTGGGCCACCCTAGGTACCACACAAGCATAATGGCATCCACATGGTCCCATTCAGAAACTAATGCCAAAACCATCTTCTGGGGCACAAAGGGGATCTCCACTACCTGTACCTGGAGACTGGGACTGTGCAACAAGGGTTCAGTCAAGAGATTTCTCCCCTGATCCTGCCTTGGTGGCCACAGAAGTCCTGGTCTGGCAAGCTCTCTGAAGAACATCCATGTCCTGAGTCATGGGAGAACACAGGCAGCTGGGAGGTCTTGAAAATTACCCTTGAAATATGTACTCTCCACCGCACAAGGTGCTGTACATTGTTTCTTTATAGGTTTGTGCTGTCCTTGTTCGTGGGATTTGTTAAGATGGTTTTTGTTCTTATACATACCAACTGCTCACTGTGTTTTTTTATTTACAAGACTTCCACTAAGTGCATGCCAAGCTCATCCCTACAGTGTAACTGCTGCATCATATCATCTCCTCTTTGTAATTTTTGCTTTGCAGATTTTCTTTTGTTTTCTTTTCCAAAATTGCAATTTGATAAACTCAATTTATGAAGCCTGATAAATTCCAAAATATCATCTTTAAAGTGAACATGAGGCTTCTTCTACCAGACTTTTTCCTCATTTTTACTCTCTGATCACCATTGAAATTTGAGGCTGAATTAAGGATTCTAACAGCTCTTCCAAGTTAGCTCAACTGTCTGAAAATTGTTAAGAATGCTTCATAAATGTCTTCATATTTTAAATCTGTCATACAAAATGGATACCTTTTGGAAGTTGTTGGTGTTTTACCTCAAATATTCAGCATGCTGCTGAACAAATCCTGTATCTCAGAATTCTGAGTACTCCTTTCCTCATTTCACTTGTCAGTGCTTCCTGGATTTCCTCTACTCTTTGCTATGCTTCTGGCCATGTTCAGATGCACTGAATTTTTAGCTGCTGCTCTATTACGTCTACTCCTGTCCTTAGTTTTCAGTTTCTTTTCCTTCCACATCTCTTGTGAAGATTTTTGGTGGTTTTTAACAAGAAGCCTTTTGCATTTCAGTTGCAATTTAGATGAGACTTTATCTTAAAAACAGGTAAACAAAATATTATGGAAAAGAGTTCATGAGAGAAGGAAGGACAGCTACACGTATCTCCACTGGCTGCTAACACAGAACTAACACAAACTGACTGAACCAATTCTTCATTTGTAGCCAATCACCCCACGGCACGCTTGTTTTCTGTGATTTTGTGCAGTGTTCAACTTCCTGGCGCTTCTTTCTGCACTGGAAAATCTTCCTGTACATTCAATAAGAAATCCAAAAAGAACATTCTGTTATTGCTGGGGAAAGAGACAACCTCTTATGGGTCAATTTCCAGATGTGTTTATATAAAATGAAGTGCACAATATAGTTTATTTCTAAACAAAACAAGGCACTGGTCTTGTTTCAAATAAATATGTACAACAGAATTTAACAATTATCAGATTGTTTTCAGACCAAGGCTTCCATACCTAATTCTCCATTTATCCCAATTTGTGACTAGATGCTTCTCTCTATTTAGGAAGCTGTTTTATTTTCAGTTTTCAAATAGCCGATCTTTTTATTTAACTGCAAACAAGAGCTGACAATTCCAGAAGGTTTTTGTTGTCCTTACTGGCTTTTCAGGAATCTGGGAAGCTCACAAGAACATACTAAGAACAGTCTCTATAGCAGACACACCCTCTGACGGTGCAAACAGGCAGCAGAATACCACAAAAAACCTTCCAACTCATTGTTATTTTTCAGAATAGATTCATAGTTTCATTATTGAGAACCTTTCTTCAGTCTTTAAATTGGTAGTATACCACATGATTCACTCTCCACTGACTGAGATTCACACATAGACTCCTGGTAATACTAATTTGAGGTGTTGTGTATGTCAATTCCTACACGTATGAGAGGGAGAACTAACTGGTCTTAATGGTTCTGACAAAGATGATGTAATATTCTGAGAAATTTCCACAGTTTATACCAGAATCATTAAGGGGCTGAGCCTGAAAATTATTTTTACTTCTACTCAGTTTATTTTTCTTGCATCACTAGTTCATTCTTCTTCCTCTTGCACTGCTTGGCAGCAAAGCCTTCTGTTGTCTTACAGATCTTTCATGGTGTACTAGTGTCTTCCACAACTTATAAACAATTTGTAAGTTATCTTTGATAAAACAGCCCGATGTAAAGAAAGCCATACTTGATTTGCTAGCATAGCTTAAGGGCAAGCTGAAATGCCTGTTCAAAAATAAAAAATATTAACTATTAAAAAGCCATTCTCAAAACCTTAAGGGCAAATTTCTCCATCAGTGACTCCCACTAAAAGGTTCTAATTCTAGTTCACAGAAGAGTACTGAAGAAACCCCTCTGGAGACAACATTGTCACTAATGTTAAAAAGGATCCATAAAGGCCTCAAAAATCGTAAACAGGGAACATATTACAGTGACAGATTTCATGTTCTGTTAGTTACAGATTGTGAACATAAGCCCAAACTTCTTTTTCCCCTTATGATGCCACAAAAAATGAAAAAGAAAAAAAATCTGGGTTGGAAGGTAACTAGCTAAAGAGAAGATTTATTTTTGTTGGTGTTGTGTAATACTGCTGGACTAATTCCAGCCATGAAACTCTTCAGCTGTTCCTTGACAGGTGTAAAGCGGTTTCACTAACTTTGTACTTCTGCAAAAACACGTTAGAACTATTTGGAGAGCCTGAAAACCTTGAATATTACAGCTATGCCATTCTTAAGGACTGAGAGTCATGATCCCAACTTAGCTCTTTTACGTACATAATTGCAAACTAACCTTGCAAAATGATGTTCAAATGTACCACTATCAATGTCTGTCTCAGCCAGTGGAACTACAAACTTCCGATGCCATAAGCACACACGTAAACTTTTAGCGTAAGTGCTGAATGACAAGTCCCATGGCTGAAAATTAAAAAACTCAAATGACTTCAACATCACCCACAACTAAACTATTTAACCAACTCTATTACAGATTTCACCCACTTACTCTCTGCCCACCCCCCCCAAAAAAAAAGTTAAAGAAAATAACTACAAACAACTTGAATGTGAAATAAAAAGGCTGAGGCTTAGTTTGCTCTTTTATCAACAAATCCCACCAGATCCTTGCCTTTTATGCAATATTTGGTTTAAAAAATACATAACTTCTACCAATACACTGTCATACAAGCTTTAACTTAAAAACCTGACACAAGTCAAATTTAAAATAAAATTAAAAGAAAACACTTTGACTTTGGTAGCACTGCTTTCCAAAATAATGTCAATGACAAATGTTAGCAGTTGCTTTTGCAACCAAAGGCTTCCCATGTATGTTGGCCTTACAGGTGCTTTAGGAGAAGCAATGGGGCTTAACAACCTGTGTCTAATTTACAGATTTTATTCACCTGAGCCCTCTAATTAGGTGAGGAGTCTTTCAGTGAGTCTTCTCACACAAAAAGAAGTTATTCATAGTGAGCACCTGCTTTTGTACTTCAAGCACAGAAAATACAATGTGTATTGTTCATACATATTTTAGGAGCTCCAAATATTTTGCTAGGGAAACCTTTTTTTTTCCCCCAGCAGGATGAAACTACATTGTGATCTCTTTTTAAACAATGTATGGCAGAATATTAATTTTCAAATGTAAACGATAAAAAACGTATCACAGATACAACTGCACTGTAGAGCAAGACTGCCCAGAGTCACAATGCATGGAGATGTGTGCAACAAAAAGTTAAAATAAAATAAAATAAAATAAAATAAAATAAAATAAAATAAAATAAAATAAAATAAAATAAAACAAAATAAAATAAAATAAAATGTAAGAAGGAGGCACCTGGCACGCAGGCGCACTCCCCTCCCGGCTGTCGGCGGTGATTCTGAGCAGGCAGCTGGCGCCGGCCCCTCAGTGATGGGCGAGAGGCCAAGCGGGTCCCCCCAGGGGCTGTGGCAGCACAAGTGGTGGTGGGGCAGGAGTTCCTGCCGGGACAGCCCCTTTGCGCCCCCTCCACCGCCCAGCGGGCTCTGCGGGGGCTGGGAATGGGGTGGCCGAGGCCGCCTCTGAGAGAGACACTGGGCGGGTGAAACGTTAATTCTCGGTGTTCGTCATTCACATTTCGAAAGTGCAGTCAAGCAACAGAGATGAAAATTTGGACTTAATAAATAAATTATCTTAAATTATTTATTATAGCTTTATATTAAGAAACAAAAGATTGCACCCAGAATAATCAGACTGGATCGCCATATATACTTGAATGCCACTTTGCATGTTTTTATTTCCTTTGTTGACAGCTCACAGTCTAAAAAATGTACCCTTTACCTTTTGTATTTAATAAAATGTCAGCTGTGGATTCTTGTAGTTGTTTGAATTTAATGATCTGAAATGTAAATGAAGAGAAAAGTATTAGATTTTTGTAGAATATCACTGTAAGTTACAAGAGTTTTTGTAAAAATGAAAAACTGTGGTACATCCACTCCTCCAAATAGATTTAATTACTTGGATCCTTGGGAAGTTAAATTTATTTCAATACAGCTCTGTGTGAGAACAAGAATCTACACTAGCAAAATCCAATTATAGGATTACGGTCCAAATATCAGAAGATTTCCATTGGAAAGTACATAAAGAAATGTAATTCAGTGGGGAAGCAGATGATGTGAAAAATGTCTTACAATGTTTCTTAAAATCTGGAGCCTCATACTTAGAGTAAATTCAGTTCACAGTTCTCATTCTATTAAACCTAGTAATAACCAACCAAAGATAAATAGATTCCTTGCAATTATTAGGAAGGAAATAGTAGTGCAGAATTTGAAGCACCAGTTTTATTTCTCTCTGTGGAATTTCTGTTGGATATGTGAGACTTTTCTCTTTAAAAACATTTTTAATGTGTCCATCATAAATGTATCAGTGCGCAGGTACTGATACTTCACAATCAGTCCCCACCTTTCAATTTTGAAAACTATTTCACATACAGTTAGGGTTTTTTCCAATAAAAACATTTCATTTGGGAACATGAATTTTTATTCTGTTGATAAGACAATAATACAAAAAATTATACTGATAAGAAGGCTACTCAGGCCAAGCTACCACTCTTTTTTCCTTTTACTAGTTTAATAACTCCTGTGCACAACTCATGGCAGGTTGTGTTTTCTTACATCAGTGTTGGTAGTTACTGTGCTTTTTGGTGTACTAAGAAGTTACTTTCAATTCTTTCTTACTTTCCATTAGTAATGAAAAACAAAGTGGAGTGATATGTAGCTTCTGGTTCTGCCTTGTCATTGTAAATAAAAACTTCAAACCATACCTGCAACTTAAAAAGTGATTATGCAAACGCCAATACATGGTGAAATAAAGGAAACAGAACAGCAATGGGTGAATAAGGGAGGTGCATATCTTGGACTTTACATATGATATGTAAAAGGTAAATCACAAATGCGAAGCAGATTCCTCTAAGACAGTTTTTCAAATTTTAATCAAGTATTTCTAAAATATTTCATGCTACTCATGGAGTACGCAAAATATTATGCTTAACTGATCTACATGCAATCTTAGAAGTCTGCATTTGAAAGTGATTTCTTTAAATAACTAAAGAACAGTCTTGATTTTCTGCTTGAATTACAACAGAGCCAAAACCAGAAAATAAATTTAAGTACAAAGGTTATAGCTTAGTAAGATAAAAAAGCAAAGAATGATGTGCTTATCTATCTAGACACATACACTGTGTACTACAGATCTTGTCTAACATTGCACAGTGAGATACCTGGAGTTAGAAATCCAATCTGAGTGCCATTGTTTCAAAAACTTCCCAGGCTTAGGGAATAACATGTTTGCCTAATAACACGTTTGCCAGCAGAGGGAGCCAATTTTATTCCATAAACAACAGAAGACAAAAAACAGATTTTGTTTTTAACAGGAACTTTCCTGGTCTTTTTATATTTATCAAGTCAGAAAAGCATAAAAAACAATTTTTCAGTGACATCTGTATAGCATGACCTTGAAGGTCTCTATGATATGTATAGCCTTATAACATAACCTGAATTTGCAGAAGACAGCACGAATAAATTTTGAAAGCCAAGCACCTTATACATTTCTTACCTTTTTGTCAATAATTCATTCCTTCATTTACTCAATTATTTTAGAGAATAATAAACAGCTGTGCTACAGACTTGTGGTAGACAGCGTACATGAAACATGAACTCAAAGGAGCTTACCTTGTGACATTCAAAGCTATTACGCTTGTAACAGGTCTGCTTTTTGGGCCAGGAGAAGGATGAAAAATTTTTCGTTCTGTACTACTTCTGAAAGGCTGAGTTTTTTTAGTTACATAAGGTTCAGTGGAATGAATTGGGTAAGGATCAAATGTGCCTCCTTTCATGCCTCCTGGCTGGAAAAAAAAAAAAAAAAAAGACCTTTTCAAAGTGCCAATCTACAATATAATTGAGATGATTAAATTTTTTTCATGCAAAAGCAAGTAAGAATACTGAATAACAGACTACATCATATTATATATTAAAAAAAATCTTTAAGTCACAATGCAAACTTTAAGGAAATTTTAGTTATTATTTTGATGAATACTTAGTTTAAAATGTTCTTTTGTAAGTCTAGATTTTGAGGAAAGGATCTTGAAAATGTGACAAAAAAGGTAAAAACATAACTAACTGAAATGAGCTAAAGAAGGGAATTCCAGTGTCACTATTAGTTTACTAGTACACCTCCATGTTCAGTACTGGTGCAGGGATTTTAATGTACATCAGGGCTCAGGCATTATTATCAACATGCTTTCTGACATACAGGATTGAATACAATATTGGCTTTTCCCGGAATGTTACATCCACTAGTACTACAAGAGGGGCAAATTTTAATTAAAATACATGCAGATACCTGATTCATTCTTTGCAAACCCCTAGTACAGCTAAACCCCACAGTTTGCTGAGGCTGCATTCCTGAGAAGTGCAGCAGTAAGTGATTCAACCAACAATAAAGCAATTTTTCCTGTAAGAATTTACGCAGCATAAAGTATCCAGCAGCTTGGGAAGTACAGCTAATTTAAATATATGGGAAAAGCATATATGGTAGTGAAGGATGTGGTGCATGGAGCAGGATCACCAGCACTGTCAGCCAGACGAGGTGTTGACTTGTTAGCAGCTAACATTTCTGAACAGATTTCCATTCTCAAAGATCTCAGCTGCCCCATCTATGAGGCCAAACACCCAACACACTTATTCATGTGTAAGCATTTTTGCTGTCTTTTTCTGAACAATTATATTTTCCTTGCTTTCATCATCTTCCTCAGATGAATTGATGTCAGTCAAGTCAAGGGTGAAGGATATCACAACAGGAAAACAGTGGTTAGCACAGTATTAAATGATTGACAATGGAACTCCAAAATGAAGAGCTGAAAAGTGACAGATTAAGGGGTGTTACTGTATTGAGTATCTGGAGTCACTGAAGAGAAAGATATTTATGCAGCTTAAACCCATTTCAAAGTGAAATTAAGGTTTCACCTAAGGAGAATGGCATAAACGGAGTATCTCATCTCAAAAAAAAAATAATATCAAGATGGAATGTTTTATGGAATGGGAAAATATCCATTTAGCTTTTACAAAACAATGACACTAAACAACTGGAACTAATGAACTATATTCCTATATAACCTTCATAGTAACGCCAGGCTTTATTTCTTATGCCCTCTAAGCCCTTCCACGTATATTTATTCCTACCCTTTTCCTCCTTTTCTCCTAACTACTGAGGAGTTGGCAAATTCTAAAGTGGATTCCAAATTTGTGTCTGCTGATGAACAAGCAACGGGTAACTCCTGAGTATATTGTGCAGCCTTTCCCTGAGCAGAGGGACTAACCTGAGCTTTTCTGCTCCTTCCAGCCATCCATTCCCACAACACTTCTGGGAATTCTCTTTTAAATGCTTGTCTATATAGGCTGAGAGCAATTAGCATGTTCAAAAATAATATGAGTGATTGACAAGATTCCAAAATAGGACAGTATTTAATTTTGCTACAGTAATCTAGTCTTACTGTCATTTATTGCATAACCTTCTGCTTTGTATCTTTTTATGGTCTATGCAATCGATTAACTGTATATTAACCGTACTACACAGATTTTTAAGAGAAACACTTTTTAGGCTACATAAAACTGGTTAGTAATTGTTGTTCGGTCTAAAAAGATTCCATTGCTTTGTAAATTGAAAACAAAGTAAATGGAATAATATATTTTCTAATAAAAAGAAGACATTATTAGCAAACCCAAGGATTTATTTCTATCTTATGTACTGCAAGCAAAGCTTTTAACAGGAAATATCTGAACACTTATCTTTTGCCTCCAGTAGCTAAAAGACAAACTAACCTTTTTAGCAGGAGAAGGTGGTATGAAAGGTGCTGCAATTAGCTTCTCTGGAAGTGGTTTCTTCAAAGGTGGCAAAGGTTTGTCACTAAAATAGGGATTCTCATCAAAATACGCCTGGGGATATAGATTTAACTTGAAAGGCCCTCCTTTAAGCAACCGTATATGTTCCTCTCGCGCTTTCTGTAAAACAAAAACTTTGAAAGAAACAATCTTGAGGATTTTTACTCTAGGTTATTCTAAGAGAATAATGGAAAGCATTGGAATTTAGTCTTGGAGAATGTTCACTCTAACTTTCTTTGCTCTTGTTTGATGATGGAGGTATTTTATATACCCACCATGTATAACTGAACATAGCTTCACTGACCAGGAAGCACAACAATCACTATGAAGGTATAGTAGGAAAATGTCAGGAAAAACGCTGTGCATTAAAGATGTGTCCAACAGTATTGTATACCTGTATCTTGGGCATATACACATACATGCTTGAAAATTCTGCCTGTCTGCATCCCAGCTGCTCACACTTGGGTGGGCACAAACCACCAACTTTTAGGTCACCAGCCAATTACACTAATATATAATAAAGACAAATATTTTTACCTTTGCATTTATTCTTTCTACTTCATACCCATCAGCTGCATGAGGATATTGTTCACCTATGGTAAGGTTCGGATAACTGTAAAAACAAAATGAATTACTTAGATGTTTAAAACTCAAGAAACATTTAACAAAATACTCTGCAAGAAGAAATATTGTGAAGTTACCCATATCCAGTCCCTTTTTTTCCTGGATTAGTATAAAAATTCTTCCCAGGAGGAATGTATTTTTCTCTGCCCCTCAGTTGTGGAGTAAAGTATGGAACTGGACCTCCTATGGTTCCATAATAGGTGCCAAGTCCACATCTAAAAATAGCAAATGAACACATTAATTAATGTTTTGCAAATATTTCAGGCTTTCCATATCTAGAATGCTAAACCCAAGTAAGTAGAAAACCCAAGCAATAAATACACCTCAAGAGTTAAACATAAAACCGGATAGGGTCCACTGTCCATGGCTCTACACCTACAGCAATTCCATCTGCAGCATTATGGGCAAAAAAGAAACAAGATGACAGCAGAGATGGAGTTTTAAGGAATCGTAATAATATAAATATGTTTAATAAAGGTTGTTTTAATTTCGCACCAACAAGGTGAAGTAACAGTGGTAGAGACAGATTCACAAGCAGAGACCCAGAAGACAGGTTAAACAGGCTTGATGCTTGATGACAAGAGGACAGTCTTTCCCGGAAGTTTACAGAAAACAGTAAGTTAGTGTGATAATGGAGTGGCAGGCAACATTGGGTACCTGTCTGAAAGGGTATTTTTCTGAGAGATGTTAGGACTAGTTAACTTTCTGTCTTGTCACAGAAGGAAAGTAAAAGGAGGCACAGCTCATATAGAAGAAACACCTCTGCCTACAAAGCTGCAGGAATTTGTAAAGGCTGTTTTTCAAAGACTACCTTGGAAATCAGTATTTGCTGACAAGCGTATGACGTGCTCTCAAAGTACATGATCATACAGCTGCTAAAGGAGAAAAGGACCAAGACAAACTAATGAAATAGCTGAATGGCAATTTGGTCCACTAAGCTGCAGCTACAGTGGTCAAAAAATCTCAAATCAGCCAACCCTCTGTCCCCATGTCCCAAAAACCCAAAACAACAGCAACAACAAAGTAACAGGGGCTACTGTATGAGATCTGGCAACTACTTCAGATAGTCAAAGTAATCTGCTTTGCCTGTACTGTCTCCAGTTATTGTGGGGAGAGAGTAAAGTGTCTCAATGAGTTCCTACTTAAAAGGGCAATCAATTAATGAATACTGACATGACTAGGATGCAAAGATAACCTTGTCATCTTTGCACAGAACACTAACCTGACTGTTCATTACCCTCTCTTTATTTAAGGACTTCATATATCCATATATAGAAAAAAACAAGCAAACTGACAATGCACAGACAACCTTTATCTTCGTGTTACCCAGCCCTTAAGCTCATTTCATATTCTTTAAATGTCACTTTTGTGTGTAGGCTTTTTACATGCCAGTAACAAAATAACAGACATATGAAGAAAACAAAGGCCCAGGCTTCAAGCCACATATCCAGATTACAGCAGCCTTTACATTTGCAGCCAACAACAAACGTGGCTGCAACGTAAAAGGAAAGATTCCCAAGAGCTGCGTATCATTCAGGCAGCCAAGAATAATAACTCAGTGAACAGCAACAGAGCTCTGCACTAGTTCCTTAGTTATGATGGGAGTCCGTTTTGGATGTAAGAAACATATAATCACTCTCCATAATGGCTTCAGGATTCCAGTAAAAGACAACCTAACCACTTTCCCAGCCTCTGCTTTGTACTGCTCAGCCAGTACAGATTATGGGGAGGATAAAGATAATAAAAAACCTGTCTTAAAGTTCACATCCAGAAGAATTCAAAAGTCTTACAACAAGAAAAAGAGCACTAGCTGTTGCATCCACAGCCAACAAGTGCATTTGTGGAGGCAGTACATGGAAGAGAGTGCATTAGCAGGTCTTCATTGTAAGCGAGACTCGCTCTGTTGGACTCAGAACACAGGAAGTAAGTAAACAGGACTCTCACTGATTGACACAGACTTGAAATCAGTGCCTAGCTGTTTCTGACAATTAAGCCTTTATAAATAATTCACTGCTATAAAGTAAACCTTTAGTTGAAAGAAAGTTTTGAACACAGGGCTCAAACATTGTCTGTCCCATCTGAAATAGCGCATGAATATCCAACAGAAAGCCTACACACTATGTCTTACATTCCTATTAAAAGCTAAGATGCTTCTGTAACACACACCAGAACATACCTAATCCTTGCATCCTAACATACAGATATAAAATAAACAAGAGGTTGCTCTCCAAACTTTCCGAAAGCAAAGCTGCAGAAAGATATGACTAAATATCACCATGAGACTGCAAGAACTAGGCCCTGTACACAGACTGAATCCTCTTGTCTCATATTGCAACAAGAACAAAACAAGATTGTACAGTTATAAATGCCTAACCAGGCTCTGTCTGGTTTTACATGTGAATTATAATAGCTATATGACATCAATTGCACTAGTGTAATTTTGTCACGCAATTAAGGTGGTGCAAATAGCAAAGATGCATTTATTTTAATATTATCCACATATTCCTCAGCTCTGTAACATATTCTGATCATCTGACAGGATAATTGGTATTTTTTCTAGCAAAAAGATAATGGATATGGATTTGCTGAGAGGAAAACATTGCACATGGATAATGGCCCCTTTTCCTAATGTCTGTGCAATATATATGCCATCTCTATTTTTGAAGGCTCACAAATGGGAGAGAGAAGATATTGTATCTGACAGGCTCCAACAGATTTCCTCCTAAATCAAAATGAAATATTCATTTGTTAATTATTCACACCCTTTCCCCATAGCCATCTTCTTTTTCATTGAAAATAAAACACTAAAGGGTAAGAAAACTGCTTGCAGGGAAAAAAAAACAAAAAAAAAAAAACCACAAACAACCAAAAAACCACAAACAAAAAAAAACCAAACAACCACCAAAAAAAACCAAACAAAACCAAAACATAAAAAACAAACAAAACACCAAAAAAAAAATCCAGTAACTACAAGCAAGCATCAGGACCTGATTTCTACCTGCATTCAGCCTTACCTGTGTTGCTGCTCACAATTCCTTGCTCAGCACTAATGCTACATTGTATAAAACAATACTGTAGTCTCATTACAGGCTTTATAAGAAACAATCTGTGAAAATCACCTTTAGCATACAGAAAAGAATTTAAAACATTTTCACAACACTTACGGCCATTTGTCTCCATTACTGGGAATGAAAGCTTTGCCCAAATTTTTCTTTGCTTCTGCCAATCTATAGCGTCTCCTTAGCTGAACAGGGTCTGAGTAGGCTTCACCTTCGAAAATCCTCACAAACTCAGGATCAAAATAACCTGCCTGCAGAGCTGACATTGTTTTGGTCCCCCCAGGTAGCATCTGTCTGTTCTTGGTAGCAGCTTCATTAAAAGGGCCTTTAAAAAATAAGCACTGTAAATAACTGTTCAACGTTAAGTGCTTCTCTTAGCCTGCATTAAAAAATTAAGGTCTGGATCTGGGCGGCTCAAAGAATACACTACAGAGCATTTTACTTGTAAATCATGCTTGTAAATGGTTGTGTCTGAAAGATGATGCTTTGAGAAGGTATTTGTAGCACTTAATTTTAGTTTTCTAACCCCTGCACTTGCTTTAAGGCAATGGAGAGAGACTGGTTACTCCAGACTACAACCCACAGCTAGAGCTTATGCCTATTTACATACTATGAGTAATACTTCAGAGGAGCATCTCTCCTTCCCACTGAGCACAGCCGAGCAGAATAGATGAAGTGCCTTTGGTTGGGTTTTGAATGCCCAGCAGCTCAGTGTGGCAGAAGCATATCAGCCAGGGTTCTGGTGGACATGTTCATCACTGACACAACACCACAGAAGAAATGTCTGTATTGAGAAGCCAGGATTATTTTGCTTTATCACTTCAAAGCAGCTACTGAGGGTTAAACTCTGTAACCTTACTAATTGCAAAAAATACCTTTCTCCGTGGGTATTTCAGCTAAGCAACAAGAAAAGGAGGATATTCTTTAAAAAGACAAGATGGGGAATCTCACGCAAGTCAGCTCAGAACATAAAAAAAATTTCAACACTGATTTTAAAATACTGACAATATAATTGACAATAAAATAAAACCTGCTGAAAGAGCACACAAAAAACACTATTGTTTTTCACAAGGAAAACACTGGCTACTTGCAGATAATTAATATTAAAAATAAATGTATACACTTAAATATTTTATCAGCCTATTATGCATATGTATTTTTCAGTTTTACTGGATTTTTTCTTTCTTCAACATATTCATTCCAACATATCAAGCCTTTCTCTTAATAGTACAGACCTGAGCAAAAAATATGCAAGAAAAAACACTTTCCTCTAGCAAATAAAAAATAAAATTAGAAAATAGTGATTCTGAAAGTAAATGAATACTAGGGCTGGTCTTTATCAGTGATTAAATGTACTTACGCATATAACACGACACATATTTATCTCCGATGGTGACATAACTCATTTCACTGAAGAGGCCAATCCTCTCCATATCACTTTTCCCTTCCACAGGCATGGCTGGATCTGTGTGACAGTTCACTGCACTAAAAAGGGTTGAAGTATCTTTGTTTATTTGTTCTGCTGCAAAAGTCTATAAGCAGTCCACACCTGTAAACAAAAAGTTTATTTAAGTAAAATGCAAGAAATTTTGGTTAACAGTGTTAGCAATAAATATAATTTGAAGAAAGTAATCTACAATATGACTGACAGCTTTGGTGCTCATATGACAAAGGGACTATTTGGCCTTTAGACACCGTTGTATCTCCTCTATTACACAAATTCAAAACATGAGCGGAGAGAGAAAATCAAACACATTTGCAATAGAACTGGAACAACTTCTTTAATTCATATAGTTCGGGTCAAAATTTTATAACAGGTATCTTCATGAAGAGTACTAAGATGACAGGGTTTCATGGCATTAACAGCTAATGATAAAACATGCTGAGCAGCCTCCTTCTTCATCTTGTGGGTTGCCTCTAGCAACAGTTTTCAGTCACTTTCTAATAACGGTACAGAAGGTCAGTGTATGGGCAAACCAGGGGTAAAGCATAAAAGTGCAATTTTGGAAGCTCTCTAACTACTCCAAGACCTGGTCATGGTAAATATGTGCAATTTCTTCTTGTTTTTAATGCAAATTATTTATGGTAAATATTAGGTTTTCCTCATCATTGCCATCATTGGAGTCTGACAGAACTAAGGAAAATGCCTGGTCAACAAGTGTAAGGAGCTCAAGGGCTTGAACAGAGAGCAAGCTTAGTACAAAGATTACCAGGATCTGATTCCCAGGAGCAGAGATGGGAATTAGAATCAGCTAGAGGATAAACTGCCTTGAGGAGGAAAACAATGATGTATGGTAAGTTCACCAGGAATGGAAATTAAGTTCAAAGAAATTGGTTAATATGCTAGGAAAGCTATTTTTGGAAAGTCATGAAATATAAGAATTATCCAAAAATTCAAGGTTATCTGAACAATGAGCTAAAGTATCTATGTCCATACAGCTCAAAAGAGAGCAGGGAAATTAAGACATTAGGGTGAAATACAGATTAAAGACAATATAGATTGAGCCCCATGTTGGTATTAACTATGGGGCCAAAGGCAAGATGGAAGAATGAAAATAACTTGGGCAGCAGAGAACTCTGAGAAATTAATATTACACATTAGCTGCACCTGGCACAGGAGCACAGAGTAGAAAAGCAGCAGCATAGCAGTTGAAATATACATAATAATATAGATTTTATGTCTCTTATTATATGGAAGGGTTAGCCACATTTTGCTTATGCTCAGCACGCAGGATGAACAGCATACAGAAGTTTAAAAAATTTGAAGCAATTTTTTTTGCAACATGCGGAGGTTCATGCAGCATAAGATGCAGCATACCTTCATTAGGTAAAGTCAGTACTGTTCTTTGATTATTGGCGAATCTACACGTTGAGTAAGGACACAAAGGGCAGGTAATAACTAATAGCACTGAGACCACAGAAACCTGACCCTTGGAAACAAACTTAAGGGTTCACTGTTATGTAGCTAGTTGGCATTAATGAGGAAGCTAGGAACAATTTATTAAAATTTATCAAATCTATTAAAAAAAAAATAATAGACCTGGCAATAAATTCCACAGTGTAATGCAAAGATTACTGATCAACGGATTAATGGGAGGGATTTTGGGACCTCAGCAGTTCAGTGGGACTGAGGAGATGTAACAAGGTGGACGAGCCTGGCCCTGAAGCAGCAGTATGGTGGGGCAGCAGGCAGGCTGGCACGAAGCTGGAGTGTCTCCCGAGGAATCTGTAGGAAAAGTGAGGAAATACCAACACTTTGCCACCAAGCGCTGATGCCAAATAAATTGGATTAAGTACAGCTGTGGTTGCCCAAGCTAAAGAAATCTCAACTCTGCACACTGCCCCAGAGCCCAGCAGTGAGTGCAGCTGCACCACACGGTGTGGAAGGCCAGTCAATCACAGAACAATGGAATTGTTTTGGTTGGAAAAGGCCTTCAAGATCATAGAGTCCAACCGCTAACCTGACACTGCCAAGTCCACCACTAAACCAAGTCCCTAAGAACTTCATCTACGTGTCTTTTAACCAACCCCAGGGATGGTGACTCCACCACTTCCCTGGACAGCCTGCTCCAATGTCGGACAATCCTTTCTGTGAAGAAATTTTCCCCCACGTCCAACCTAAATCACCCCGGCACAACTTGAGGCTATTTCCTCTCATTTGTTACTCGGGAGACCAACCCCCTCCATGCTACAACCTCCTTTCAAGTAGTTGTAGACAGCGATAAGGTCTCAGCCTCCTTTTCTCAAGGCTAAACAGCCCCAGTTCCCTCAGCCGCTCCTCATCAGACCTGTGCTCCAGACCCCTCACCAGCCTCGTCGCCCTTCACTGCGCTCTCTCCAGCACCTCAATGTCTTTTTTGTAGTGAGGGGCCCAAAACTGAACCAAGAGGGCACCGAGCGGCTCGTACTTGCCGGAGCCGGTAGCCCCCGCGCACGAGCACGCGGAGCCGCCGCTCGCCCTCCGTTGGTGCCGGTTGCTCAGGAGGTGGCAAAGTCCAACCGGCGGAGGGGGGACAAATCTCTCCTATTGTTCCCCCCCGGCTCCCTGCGTTGGTACAGGCCAAGACGATGGCGACTGTACGGGGCGGGGGGCTAGCGGTTCCGGCTGTCACGTGATTCCCGTGGCCGCCTCTGAGGGGCGGGCAAGCTCTCCTCCAGGCGGGAGCGCGCATGCGCGGGGAGGATGCGGGCGGGCCCGGCCCCCGCGGCGGCGCTGACGGACGTGGTGAGTCCGCCCCTCCCGGGGCCTCGGGCGGGGCGCCGCGGGGAGTGGGGGTACCCGGTCGGGCTGGGCTAGCAGCGGGGATGGGGCTTGACCTAGAGGTTTCCCAGGCCGTTCCCCCCAACACCCGAAGAGGCCGCGGGGAGTGGCCTATGGCAGCGGCTGCCGCTGTGGCGAGCGGGGGGGGGGCTGGGCCCGCCTGCCCGCTCCAGGTGGGTCCTCCGCAGCGGTTTTCGGGCTTACAGCCCCCAGGGACACCCGCGGGGAGGTGTCGGGGCCCCTTGGGCAGCTCAGGGTGCGAGGCCCAGGGGGTGTCAGGCGGGGCTGTGACACCTCCCGTGCTGCCCGGTCCATCCCCCCCTCTCCTGTCCACCCTGAGAGTCTCAGACAGGGCTGCGTGGCTTTTGACAGAGATTTGTCAGATGACGTTATCATCCATGCGGAACCGCTATCAAAAGGCCAAATTCTACCTTACTCTTTTTGCAGAGCTCCTGTTTTAATGCGTTAACCTTATGTTGTAATCATTCAAATAAAAAATATCTTTTGCATCAAACCAAGTTAACTGTTTTTTCACATGATGGCACTTGTGCGTCCCCCACTCAAAGACCTTTCGGGTGTAGATAACTCCGTTATTTAAAATAATGTCCAAAACGTTATGGACACTGCAATCTTGCCTTTTTTGTTTATTGGAGTAAACTTTGGCTCTCCAGAGTTAGGGAAACCTGAGAATCTTTCAGCCAAGGTTAAAAGTGTAGATGCCTATATATTCATTGGTCATGCATTATGTATTTCTCTTATAATACTTTTAATGGAAAGAAAATTAGGCCTACATTTTTATTCTTTTATTTCATTAATGATAGCGTTGCATCTGGAAGTTTCCCATACTTTGTAAACAAACAGTTATGTGATAAGCCTTTCCAAAAGGGTTTCGTGTGATTATTCTTACAGGTGTTTGGTGGGGTTTTTATTTAAGTCTGTGAATGATTTCTTTTGTGGACTAGTAGATTAAGCAATACCCACCTTCTTCTGGGCTGACACTTCTTGTTCCTCCCTGTACTGGCCAAACTGTTTTTGGAGTGGTATGTTGAACTTGACTGGGAATTCATCTAGCTGAAGAAGTCTCCTCTCAGTAGAAGGGTGGTTTTCCATCTGCACGAGTTCTCTGATGAAGTTCATGTTAAAATATCTGAAATGAGCAGCAGTGGGGACACAAGGCGGGGACTTCAGAAGATGAAGGAAACAGCTGGATGGTCCCTGTGCTGGCATAAGCAGCTCTTCTGTCAAATGTGAAACTCAGTCTGGGTTCTAGAGGTTGTCCCTTCCTCCCCCCCCCCTTTTTTTTCCTTTCCCTGAAGCTGTGATTTCCTAATCAAGCTGAGTGCACACTTACAGATGTGCTTACTTAGCTTTCTGTTCTAATGCTCAGAGCAGTCCTTGGTTTACTTGAAGGAGAAGACGACTCATAAGGTGGAAAACATATGACATTTGGATAGAAACAATGGTGTTTTAACCAAAATATTTCTAAATGATGAAAGTATAGAATTAAGACTGTCTTGTTTAGGTAGGAAATGTGTTTTAAGGACCATTTGTACCAGCACTTGTGTAACTGAGGTACAGGCTCTGCAAATATGTGCTGCTGCGCTGCTTGGTTCCCTGTTTATTCACTCTGAGCAGCTACAGTAATTACTGGTGTGCTCCTACACTGTGGCATAACAGCCAATTGTAACTTCAGAGAAAACATGTTGAAATAACTGTTCATTTTCATGGCTTCTTCTTTCTCCTTAGGTAATTCTAGAAGCTATGGACATAATCTTTAGAATAAGAGGAGGCCTGGATCTTGCATTTCAGCTAGCAACTACTGATGGTGTGTCTGTAAGACAATAATAGATTTCTTAATAAGTATGCCCAACAGCTATAACAAAAGTGAGGGAATTTTCTATGCTAATTGTATCCTTATTGTGTTTCAGAGGCATCAACAAAAAAGGCATTAGGATATGTTTTCAGTGATCTTGCAAACAAACTGTCCTCTGATGTTCTTGTATTAAGAATTTGCCACAGTTCAGTCTATGTGTGGCCTAACAATGGTATGAGCACTGTTCCAGAGCTGACTGATGATTCTGCTTGTAAGGAGATAAGACGATTTATACAGTGAGTATATTTAATTTTTTTTTTAATTTTTTTTTTTTTAAATTGATCAATTTCATATTATATAAACTTCTCTTTCTGTTGATGCTTCAGATTTGATCAAGATGATGAGACAAAACGAAAACTTGGCAAAAAAAAGGATAAAAAGTTACAAGATACGGTATGTGTCTCACCACACTAATAAATTATATCAGACAACCTATCATTTAAACATTTATAGATCTCTCCTCCCTAGGCTTGTCTGTACACAAATGGACATTGACATGACTTAAAATAATCCTTTTAAAGTCATTGAGGCTCAGCACGAATGCAAAGTTCCATTTACAGTAGATCAGCACATAGAAGTTTGTCTTTAACATTATGAGGTGTTGTGGTTTTTTTAAACCAAATATTTCATCACTGGGTTTGATACCAAATATCAACAATCTTGCCTTCTTGGTGGATGTGTTGTTGGAGATGTGCTATTGGTGTCTTTATTCTCTGCAGCAGCAGATAGTCAATATAGACCTCATGCTGGAAATGACGTCTTCCTTAGCTGCTTTGGCTCCAGTCATTGAAAGGGAAAATAAGGAACACCATTACATTAATATGACGTTACCAGTTGATGTTGTTCTATCTGTTTCTCCAGAAGAAACATGGGGAATGTAAGTGTTATCCTGAACTTGTAATTTTTCAGCTTCATTTCTGCCTTTTTTTTGAAATAATGAAGTAAAGCTATATCATTAATCAGTGTAATGAAGTGGCATATAGTATTTTTGTAATGGAATTTAACTGCGTAAATTATAAAAGCTCCTGTAGATAGCTGTTAGCTTTAATGATCTTGAGACACAATCTACAAAAAAATCTGTTTATCCATGACTGATAGATTTGATAACTTGTAACCATTACTTAGCAAGGAATTGAGAAAGTTTTGTTCTAAAAATACTTTTAAGTACATGAGTATGTGTAAAAGTGAGAGTTGGAGGGTATTTGATGAGCCTCTCAGTACTACGTTAGGGGCTGAAGTTGGGTGGGTGAAGATGGAAAACATTCGTCTTCCTCTGCATTTTTTCCATAGGATTTGACTCTGAAGGATGCTTAATGAGGTGAATAAAATGCAACAAACCCCCGTATAGTCATATATGTAACTTTTATTCCAACAAACTCTAATAATGGTTGTGTTTCTGACCGGGGTACCTGCGCTTTGAAGGGTTGAATCACTAGGGAGTAGTTTCTGTATATGGACATGGTTTGAGTAAAGCACAGTGAGGTTCTTCTGTCTCTCTCTGTGAGAGTGGAAGCATGGAAATAATTTCATCAAACCAGGTGCAAATATGCATATAAGTATTGTGTAACTATTGGACCTGTGACAGAAAATGATCCACCATCACTGTTCTGCTCCTTAAATATTCTCCCTTGTATACTGCAGGGTACAAAATCTCCTGGTGAAAGCAATTCACAGGCAGTTAACTGACATGGAAAGATGTATCATGAAATACATGAAGGGAACATCAATTGTTGTGCCAGAACAATTTCATTTCATGTTACCAGGAAAAAATCACCTTGTAACAATCTCATATCCTATGGGTATTTCAGATGATCAACTGGAAAGTTACAGAAAGGTAAAGCCAACAAATACTAACAGAACCTTATGGGTTTTTTTATAATTACTAATATTGTAACCAAAGCTGTAGTAAAGCTTTTCACTTAGCCAACATAGAATAAATACTAACAGATACTGCTATTTTAAAAATTTATTTTTATTATAACTGACGCAGTACACTGAATGTGGAAGCTTGATTTATTAGAAGTTACTTTATAAAATGTGCAAGATCTAAATTTTGTAAGGGAACAATAGAAGCTTTAAAACTACATAGGGTTTGTTTTGGATAGGTTTTATCTAAATTATACTTCTTTAAATTTCTCCTCTTCTGTGGTAGAATATCAGATTACTTGTGGCATGTTAGTACTATCAAGTTTTAATGTGTCCTGAAAGGATTAGGCTTGGGGTTTTTTTTGTTTGTTTTGGTTTCTTCCTTGGGGTTGTGTGTTGCTGAGGTTTTGTGTTTGTTTTCTGAGGGCTGCTTTTTGTGGCTTACAGCTGACCAGCCTGAGCTAGCTTTTGTTAGGTTGTTTTTTGCCTTCTGGGCTGGCACAGCTAGAGAAAGGAATATGGGTGAGGTGGATAAGTGTTCAGATATGGTGGTCCTTTCAGATGGAGACATGTATCTGGCAGATGGCACCTGAGGTCCCATAGTTACACATGCTGAGTGTGGGGAGTGCATCTTCTGCTGCCTTAGAGGTGTAGAAGCCACAGGGATTTTTCATCTTCTGTTTAAAGCATTACTGGGTATATAAAGCCTAATCTATTCCTTGCACTTGCAGAAGCCTCAGGTGGTGGCACATTAAGTCTTTCCTGCTCTCTCATGTTCACTCCTCTCCACTGATTGGTCAGTGTTACTCTAGGTTCAGTGTTGCATCATCTGCATAAAATACATTACCTGTGCTACACATATAATCGTAGGTGATCTCATCATTCCTTTCACTCTTAAGCTCTGTGAAGTAAGACAATAGATCTCTTTAAATGCAGCTGCTGTGTTGTAAACAGTGCTTCAGAGATTTAAAAATACACAATCTGCTTACACAATAAGTTTAGTGTCTTTGTCTCAGTACACGGTATTTGTATGTCTTCAGTAGCATTTAAGATTATAATTTAGAGTGTGTCTGTCTATACTAGTGCATAGATAAAACAGTAATCCATTTCTAGTATGGTGTATTTTATGATACTTCCATAAGACACTTGTTGCTTGTGATCTCTTCAGCGGGGCTCCAGTGGCAGGTGTTATTTAACAGAACTGCACAAAATAGTGGGCCCGTTAGCTGAGAGCTAGGCCTGCAGAAGGCGGGAGGTGCCATAGTAAATGTACATGCTGAATGTTTAATTAAGCATATTTTAATATATTAATTTGCTAAACTAATCTCTTAGAATTGTTTTTTACTTACATTGTGATGTTTCTTTTAATCCAAAATATGAATTGTGCTCTTTATTTTTATTCTAACTTACATGTAGGAGTTGCATGGGTTATTCAATCTGCCTTGCGACAGGCCATATTTCAAGAGAGCAAATGCTTATCATTTTCCAGATGAACCATACAAAGACGGATATCTTAGAAATCCACATTTACATCTTAATTCACCCGGTATGGAGTCTGGTATGGTACGTGTAAATTGAAACATTTGTGAGGAAGTACTTTTATTTTACTTTAGATTTATTAAAAGCAGTAATTTAGAGAGTATTGTATAGATGAGAACATGAAGTAACTGACTTGGCCTTTCAAGCAAAAGGGCTTCTTTGCCCAAAACAGCATTGCTTTAGCTATATTTGTCCCAAAGAAATTGCATTTTCCTGGAAAACAGCGTATACATTTTTAGCATGTGTTTTAAGAGTTTCTTAGAACCAAGAAAGAAATGAAAACTATGAACTGAGACATTTAGGAGACAAAAACAGGAGGAGTAATCCTGTGTGAATAACAACCCTTCATTTCTTCCAAAGATTTGCAATTCCCACCTAAAAGCGCTTGCAGTGCAACTGATAAGTTATGTGACCTCTGAAAATTGATGCGAGTGTGATCAGGTGCATTTGTATTATGTCTTCATGCGCAGGTTTATTTAGTGCATGGTATATATAGTTATCACCACTATATGCAGGATCGGATTGATGACAGTGGTTGGGGCTGTGCTTATCGGTCTTTGCAGACAATCTGTTCTTGGTTCAAGCACCAAGGTTACATCGATGCCCCTATACCAACGCACAAGGAAATCCAACAGGTACAGAACATTTAAGCAGATTAATAATGTTATGCATATGTGTCCGCAAAAGTTTGTATAGATTACTTTTAAAATACCAAATTCATAGTCTTTGGATTTGCGTGTTATTTTTAATTTATATCTTAAGTTGAACTACAGCAGCTCTGAATTACTATTTTTAACAAGTTTTATTATAGGAGGTCTTTCTCCAAATGTTTATTAGTGTTGGGTAACATTATCTGTGCAAATAAGACTCATTAAAATAGTCTTCTAAATATTTCTCTTAGAAGCTCAGATTATGATATTTTCACTGCTTTTACCAAATGAAAGAAAGCAAAGAACCCAACGTGTCATATTAAAATCCGTTTTAATACTGACTTTTGTATTCAGTGACAGCTGGGTTTTGGTCCCTGGATACTATGCACTGATTCACTGCTTGCTTTTGCAAAGTTGCTTTTAAGAGTAGTGGGCTTTTCCTTTTTTTTTTTTTTTTTTCTTTTTCTATTGGGAATTCAAATGCATACCTGAATATGTTCATTTCTGTTAATAGCACTGTAGAAAAACTGTAGGCTTGGGTAGCTAATCTTGTACGCCTAGCAAGAAATACTGCAATTAATCTTCAGTCTTCTAAAAAGTTGTAGTTATTCAATGAACATTTTAAGCAAAGTTTGATTTAGTCCATAGAACAACTTTGATCATACCTAACAGGCATGTGAGCACTAAAGTTGAAAACTGCATTTCCTGAACATTTCTGAGTCCCACACTTAAAAGCAACTGAAGTCCATATGCTCCCATAGTATTTTTAGACATCTAGAAGAGCGTGGTGGCCTTCAGGAAGCTTTGTGGGCTTTGTATCCTGAGTGGAAAAGGCCCCTCTCAAGTGCTGCATGTAGCATACAAGCCTCAAAATGGAGAAGAGTTTAAAATAAACCACAACCCTCAGTGTATTTCAGTGGCCTCTTCCTCAGCGCAGTATTTTATGGATCCTCTTCAGAGATGCGTTGAATGGGACTCCAGGCACCTCAGTCTGTGAAGTGGCCCCTGCAGCACAGGCGATGCAGCCCAGCCTGAGCTCTGCCCGTGGAGCTGGGGTTAATACTCTGTGCTTCCAGGCACTGTTCTGGGGTAGTGTTCAAGTGACGTTTCTGAAACGGAACTGGAATGAATAAATTCAACATCCATTTGTCTGCTTTTGACTGGCTAGCTTCGAAACATGTTCCCATATATATAAACCAACTTCATTCACAAAAAATGGTAGAATTGCCAACTATATGTTGTTGATGTTTGTTTTTCTTGTTCACCATGATATTGTGAAGGCGCTGGTTGATGCTGGAGACAAACCTGCAGCGTTTGTTGGGTCACGGCAATGGATTGGTTCAATTGAGGTACAGCTTGTTTTAAATCAGCTTTTTGGAATAACATCAAAAATATTATTTGTCAGGTAAGAATCAGTATCTGTTTAATAGCTCAGTAATTATTAAAAAGACTGAATGCCTTAAAAGGCAAATTACCATTATAATATATGGAAAAATAGGATAATAAAAGAGATAATAAATCTTTTAAGGATTCCTTGTTCATAAACCCTTTGTTCCTGCCTTTGATTGTGCTAAGTGCTTACAAATGAAGATGTTGCTAAGTTTATTGTGGGGCTTGGGGTTCCAGTCTGCAATTGCTGTAAATTGCTTAATGATATGCAAACTGATGTGGAATTCAGCCTGTTCCTTCGCCCCACAAACACAATTTTTGAAGCAGGCACACAGTCTGGCAGTCATAATGAACAGAATGTACACTGGCCATAAATTATTACTTCATCTGCAGAGCTAACCTGTCAGCTCAGGATTGAAGAAAATTGCTGAGCAGCCTGGAAATATTGTTCTCTTTTGTGGATTTGTATGACAGACAAAACAAGGGATATATTTCAGTTCTGACAATGTGATGGTCTCATACACAATAAAGAACCTGATGAATTTATTTGGGAGAAAAAGAATAAAGTTCAGCATCTATAAGAAGTAAAATTACTGGACTTTTAAGATTTTGGGCAACACTAAGAAGGCTAACAAATCCCTGAGCATTTTGTAATAAATACAGTAATGAAATAAAGATACATGCTAATGTAGCATATATGAAAATTCTGGTCTAACAAAATACTATTTATGAGTTGTATTTATTTAGAATAAATTCTACTGTAGATATTCTAAAAGAGCATATGACCATGGTGACGGTGATTCTAAATGGTGGGAAAATGGTTCAGTTCTTCAATATTCTGTCAGGATTTATATAGAAATTTAAATGGGTTTTTTTTGTTCCAGAGCTTATATTTGCAGATGATCCACCTATTGTTTATAGCAGCTGCAACAGGCCCTGCCAGTATGAAGGTTTTTGTTCCTGCACATAAGACTATAGAGTAGATTCCTTTGTGGACTGAGTAAGGTTGCTCATAGTGCTGCTACAAGGAAGCACCAATGTTTTTCAGGGTTCTGAAAAGCCAACGTAACTAACAGGCTAAGAAGTGTCATGCATCTTTTTCAGCTGGTCCCTGCCAGTGGACAGCATTTCTGTCTTGGGCTTATTTCCAGCTAGCACCTCTAACTCTGCACGGAAATACGACTTCACAGCTGCACCAGCAACACGAGTACTGAATCCATTATTGTAAATGCGCCAGTTATCAGAGTTGCAGTTTTGTGTTCTGTCTGCATTTAATCTGTCTCTCCAGGAACTTGAGAAGCAGGCATACAGGCTTTTTTTGGGTTTTCAAGAGAAATACAAAGACCAGATATTAAATATGTTTGTATTAATTTTCTGCCTAGCTTCCATCACCACTTTGGGGAGTACTGTCAGTCTTCTAAGGGGCATATGAGTCTCCATCACACATATTGTCTTCAGCTTTGAATCCTGGAGTGTGTGCATGTATTATGTGCATGCCTTTCTCTTCCTTGTAGACTTTTGTCTGTGGCTGGTCTCCATAGTTGAAAGCAGGGAGGTGATAGCAAAGCTTAGTTCAGTTTTGCTTTGAACAGATTACTACTGTTATTTGAGATTTGATTTTAAAGCCAGCTTGGGACTGAGTACTGCAATTGCTTGTGCAGTTACAGTGGAAACCTATCTATCTTAAGAGATGTAATTATAAACAACTTTATCAATACCTTATTTTTGTTATATTTCGGATAAAGTTCTGTCACTGCAGGCTCTCCCTTGCTGACAGACGTAGTCCATCTGGTTTTCAGCCACTTTAAGGGAGCCAATGGGGTTACCAGCTGTCCCCGCTGTGGGAGACAAGCAGCAGTCACGTACAGAAGCTGGTGACTCCAGGTGCTCCAGTGGCAACTAGGCTTACAGCAGACTCATTGGTCTGACCAGAATCTGTAAGTTGCATTAAAAAAAAGTTTTTTTAAAAAGAAAACACTTCTTTTCAGATTTTCCCAGGATGTTTACACAAGGAAACTCTGAGCAACTTTCTAATCAGTTACCTATGCACTTAATGAGTATAATGGATAATGAGAGAATTAAGCCTAGTGAGGATGACCAACCTATTATTGTTTTTCTTACCTAGCCAGGGTTCTGAACTAGCATTGCAGGGAAGAGAGCTTGCTAATCATTTCAAGACTGAAGGAACTCCAGTTATGATTGGTAAGTGCTCAAGTGTTGAAGAACACCAAGGAAAGTGTGTGGCCTCTCTGCGCTGAACTTAATTTCAATTAGAACTCATTCAATTTACTGTGTAAGAGTTAATCAAAACTCTAGCTGAATTAAAAATTATGCTTTTCCCAAGGGAGACAGGAAGATGATACAATTTAGTCTGGCTGGTATCTTTTCACTCAATATTAAAGCTGCTAAAAAAAAAAGTCCATCTCAATGGTGGTCTTAAAAGCTGCTGTGAGCAAACCAGCTCTTTGAAATATTCTTGACTTCATCTGGTGGAAGTGCTGAGGATTTAACCCTCCTTGCTGGCATGGAAAAAATTTGGAAAGTAAATTCTTCAGTTCTAGTAATTAAAATAAGTAATCTTCTCTAGTTGAAGTAAAGATACGTTGTTTAAGAATGTGAAGAATCTTACATAGGACAGCTTCAGAATCATTTTGATAACCAAGCTAATCTGATAATAGAAAGTGTTGATGTACTTTTATTTTAGGCTTGCATATTTAGTCAATCTCAGTGAAAATTTTTTAGCAATTTGTGTTCCTCCTGTTTCAGGTGGAGGTGTTTTGGCTCACACGATACTAGGCGTGGCTTGGAATGAGATGACAGGGCACATAAAATATTTGATTCTAGACCCACATTACACTGGAGGAGAAGACCTGCATGTTGTTTTGGAAAAGGTGAGACTCAATGCACTTAGATACACACACACATATGCATGTATACACGTATATTTTGGCAATAAATAAAATACAGCCAAGTAAGAATTGGTCATTCTGTGGCTCTTCAGTTCTGATCCCAGTTAACCTGCATATATGCTTCTTATTGTTAGTTACTCAAACTTGGTGTATTTGGAGAATATACACTGAGTCAGCAACTACATAAAGTTATTATAGTACAAAGAAATGTTCTTTACTTCCACTGAATTAAACCATCTCCCCTTTTACCCAGTAATATATACAATAAATGTGTTTAGTATTTTGGATGGAACAGAAAAATCTGTTCAGCCTGTAAAATGCTGTTAACTGAAGCAGGGAAGATAACTATTTATTTATTTTCAAATACAAAACATAGACATTCTCACATCAGGCATTAAACTAAGGCAGGTATTGGGTACTGAGCTATTTGGAAAACCTGGGAAAACTCTGAAGAACTAAAGGATATGTAATGTTATTTCCCTGTTTAAAGCTACTGAAAGGGATGACAGCACATGAGAAAACAGTAAACGTAGTGTCAGAAACTTAAACTCTGAAGGTGGCTACATCATCCTGTAGGTGTTAAGCAATCCATTTCTTCTCTGTTCTTCATACTAAGTTGCAAATACCAACTTGTATTTTGTATCTTGGGTACCCTTGGGTTGGGCCCAACCGGAAAAGCTGTTGAGGAAACATTTTTCAAGTCCCAGAAGGATCAAGGCTTGAAATAAATACAGGAAGAAAACAATTTACAGCGGACATGTAGAACCAAAAGCTTTTACAGGTACAGGTTGTTCAGGAGTCATCCAGGAGGATAAAATAGATGCTGAACTCCCTTTCTTCATCAAAAGTGGGAGGTGAGGGGAAGAACTGAGGTGGACTGTTAAGTTTGTAGCTTTTCTTCTTCAAAAACACCTGATGCAATTATGTGGCATTATGCAAACTTCAGAGCTTTGCTAGACTGTTTTTCTGCTAAATCATCACCAACAACCCACCTTCTGATACTAAAAGCTCTGTTTGGCTGTGAAATATCAACAGTTACCAAAGGCTGCAAGGATTCTTCAAGACAAGAGAAATAGAAACAGAGAATGGTAGATTCAGAATATTAGTTTCTCTGTAGCAGCAGAAATAGTGGGAAGTGGGGAAACAAAGAGGGAGGAAAAAAACCAAATGGAGAGAGATGCTACTTTCTAGAAATGGGGGCGGGGCAGGGAGAGGGCAGTGAGAGAGAGACTCTGTGAAGTGTTTCCCATTTATGTGTTTCCAGGGATGTAGAGAAGTTTCTGAAAATTGTGTCGCTGCATTCTATACACATTTTAGAAGAATTCATACAACTTAGATTAAAATCAGTAAAATAAATATATCCAGTAGTCATAGATAGGAAAATTGGAATTTGTACTGGATTTAAATGCTCTTTTGCTTTTTCTTGGACAGGGCTGGTGTGGATGGAAGGGCCCGGAGTTTTGGAACAAGGACGCCTATTATAATCTTTGCCTACCTCAGCGACCAAAAACTATTTAAATTCCACTCTTACGCTGGAACATGCTAAGCCAGAATACTAGCTGATCTAGATATAACTGTCTTATTATTTATCAAAATAATGCTTTAAGTCAATCAAAACCCAGTTTGAAATATAAATGTTGCTTGAATAATTTGTTTAGTTGTTCGGGGTTTTTTTTTTGTTTGTTTGTTTGTTTTTAAATGAAACCTCTAAAAATAAGAGTTATCTGATGTGAATTATATTTCTTACAAATACATTTAGTAGGTAACTAATACTCTCTTCTTTTGGCTAAGACAACTTTATACAGCAATTTTTGTTATGCTAAAATCTTTACAGATTAAATGTCCAATCCTTTTATTTTATATAATTATTTCTTGCCAAAAATATAACTGTCCTCTACCTTTCAGGTTCCATACAGCCAGTTGTCTTGTGCACTATGAATCTGTTGCTGCAGGTATTGTTGATAACAGCATTTTAGAAGAGGAGTCGGAGAAAAATGGCTAGATGTACTAAATTTTCTGAACTTTGTTATTATATTTACACAGAAAAAAAATGTGAGAAAATTGTTACATGCTTATTTATTTATAGCTGTATGAATACAGCTATGCTAGGAAAAACCCCACAAGAGTCTTCTGTAAGAAGTAAAAATAAACAAGCTTTCCTCCTTCTCAGAAGGAGACAATGTACCAGCATCCACCTGTCTTCTCAGTGCACAGTCCAATCATATTTCTTCAGACTTCAGATTCCCCTCGATTTCATTTTGGGATTACAAGCTGTTTCTTTTGTCAGCTAGGAGACAAGATCTGTCATATGAAAAAAACAAGAGTAAGTCTCTATGTATGCCATCAAAACATGAAGATAAACCTGTGATGTTGGTAAAGATGCTGTCTTTGTGAACTACACCATTAGTACATCACTAAAAGTACCTATGATGCACTGGGTTGTTTTTTTTTGTTTCCACCCCCCTTGCCCCCCATTTTAAAGTCACCTTTTCAGTGCCCGTCCCCATGTACAATCCTTTTTTGACAAGACCATAACCTTAAATAACCAATGCAAGTTGATCTTTACTGGGAGGCTTCTAAATCCAACTTCTATCTAACACCAAATTTACTTAAATGCCAAAAGCATTAAATATATATATATATATATATATATATATATTCTGAATTGCAGTAAGCAAGTGGTATTACACACCATCTGATCTTCTCCTCTTCCTGCTTATGCATCTGCCACTTTGTTCCTGTGCAGCTGGCTCCGCTCTCAGCAAGCCACATTTGTCACTTAGTGAGTAGCCAGACTGTCCTCTCAGTTTCATTGTCTGAGTGTGCTCAATTGTTGTGAGGAACTTGGCACATTCCAGAAAACCATAAGCCAGTGCAAGGTCTGCTGCTGTTTGCCCACTGTTGTTGCACAAGCTGAAATACAGAATTAACAATAACCATTCAATTAAAGTGGAATATATATGATGAGCAAGCATTAATTAATTAAGTGGTAACTTTAGTCTGAAGTATAAAATTTAGTATGGGCATTCAATACCAAGACAGCTTGTCAAGGATAACATGGGTCTTTCCTCATACAGAGGGCTGATATTAAATGGAAGAAGGAATAATTACTTTAAAATAAATTTGTCACTGGAGTACGACTGGCTTAGCATATCAGACAGGCAAGAGGAAGGTGAGCACAGCATTACTCAGAATGGAAAAGCAGCAAGGAGAATTAATGCTCAGGATATTCTCTTAGCAGTTACTATGAAGGTCTTCAACACGGAACTAAACAACAGTGTATGATCTGTGCTACTTTGGTCTTTATGGCAATTTTTAATACTGCTGGTATTACTATAGACATGGTATACTTACAGTCATAGAATTTGTTCAGGGCGTGCATGCTGTGTAAAATACATACATCCTTTGACACTGTTACTGAAGTGACTAAATGCAGTTCAACTTACTCAATTCTGGCATCACCAGCAACAAGAAGAGCAAGACATTCCAAACTCCCAACTTTTGCTGCTTTATGAATCGGGGCTTCTCCGAGGCAATCCTAAAAATGCAATTTATATGCAGCAGTTATTTGAAAGAAGGGTAATAGCATGTAGCTATCTTGTTCTCCACCATGACTGTTTACAGGGTGTTACTCTGTATACTAGTTTGTTGTGAATTGGAGAATTAAATTAAAGGAATATAGCTAGTAAAGTGTACTCGGTAACTGCCATTAAATATTTAGCATATTCATCACAGCAAAGGAGAAATACTGTCCCATGTACTACACACTGTTTAACCTTTACTTTCTAAAAGATTATGTACACAGAATACACTCTGTACACTGATGAACAGCATCTTTCAGCACTGTTCAGGGGAAGGCTGTGACCAACAGCTTGCTGCTACCAACTCAGAGGTATAAACAAATAAAACTTTGCAGCTAGAGGAAGGATCCTTACGTTTACTGGAAGTAGAGGCAAAAATTCAGAGGAAAAAGGAATACTCATTTGTGTAAAAGAATTAAGTTCTTTTGACATCTGCATGCAGCACTGTGAGTGTGGAAATTGTATAGAAATGAAATACACGTATAGAATGAAATCATTAACACAATATGGATAGGATTTCTGGTTCACACTGTAATAAAGTTACTCTAAAAGAAGCAACCTCAGATACCTTATGCACTACAACTGTGTATCTAAAGCTTCTCTTAGATAAGCTATGTATATAATATTAATTTGATTTACAGACGTGCCACATTAGAAGTGGGAGAAACAAAACTTCTGTATTTTTACCTGTTGGTTCAAATTCGCCCCTGTCTGCAGTTGCCAAAGTAGGAAAAAAGCTTCACCACCACAAGCAGCCAAGTGAGCTGGAGACTGACCAGAGGCATCTGCAGGTGCGTTCACACCGGTTCCTGCCTCGAACAGATCGCTGACTCTGCCAGACTAGAATAAACAAGATATTACAAAAAAAAGGCACTAAGGCACTATGTTACTGCCAGTCTAAGCCAGGGCTAGTTAAAGGACACTGCACCATAGCAGAAAACGTCCCCCTCGGAAATCATTGGAACTTTACGTTCCTTGAGATTGCCCTTCTAAAAAAAACAATATGAGAAAAACAATTTAAAAAAAAAAAGGAATCCAAGCATGACTTTTCATCTCTTCACCAGAAATACTGATCGCCCCGGGCAGTGCCCCATCATATCTCGCAGCAGCGCAGCAAGCTGCAGTTCATGGAGTTCCGCAGCTGGCTCCTGAGACAGAAACAGCCCGACCCTGCGCAGAGCTCACTCACCTCAGCGCTGCAACCCAGCGCCAGCATCGCCGCCCTGCTGCTGCGCGCTCCTCTCACGGCTGCGGGGCGGCCGCGCTGCGGGGCCCGGCGAGCAGCTGCCACAGAGCGGGAGCCCCCGCCCGCTGCCGGCAGCGGCACGTACACAAACAGCAGCACATGGGCGGAAAGCCGCCCGGCCGGCGCTGACTGGCCTCCCCGGGGTCGCTGCGAGGCCGCCGGCCCGCCCAGCCCCGCCTGTGCCCGGCGGCGCGGTGTCGGGAAGCGGAGCAGGGCTGGCGGCGGGCGGGGCGGCCATGGCGCGCGGGGGGCCCGGCACGTCCCTCCCAGGCGGGCAGGGCAGGGCGGGAACGGCGGCCCCGAGCAGAGCGGCCGGGCCCTGGGGAGGCGCCTGTGGAAAACTCCTCACGCCGTCGTCATCAAGCGGCACACGGTTTCAGCTGAAACCCAAGCCCTGGGCCATATGTTCATCATTTTATTTGCCTCATTTGTTCGTTTGAGGGAGCTGGGTCTTTTCAGCTTGGAGAAGAGGACAGTGAGGGGCGACCTCATTAATGTTTATAAATACATGAAGGGTGAGTGTCACAAGGATGGAGCCAGGCTCTTCTTGGTGACAACCAATGATAAAACAAGGGGCAATGGATTCAAACTGGAACACAAGAGGTTCCACTTAAATTTGAGATGAAACTTCTTCTCAGTGAGGGTGACAGAGCACTGGAACAGGCTGCCCAGGGAGGTTGTGGAGTCTCCCTCTCTGGAGACATTCAAAACCCACCTGGACACCTTCCTGTGCGACCTCACCTAGGCGTTCCTGCTCCAGCAGGGGGATTGGACTAGATGATCTTTTGAAGTCCCTTCCAATCCCTAACATTCTGTGATTCTGTGAAGGGCAACTTTCCACAGTGGTTCTGACAATCTATGTTAACACTGGTTTGTAAAGTACACATTGAGGCAGACTTGGGTCTGGGAAAGCAAAATATAGAGGATTAACTTAAAGTCGTTCCCCCCAAAAAAGCCGAAGTCGGCATGAAGAAATCCCTGCTATCTTCCTGCCCAAGCACGGCCAGGAGGTGAAGGAGATGGAGCAGGCGAGACAAGTGCGGGGCTCCTGTTGGGTGCAGGTTACAGCAAGTTCCTCACCTGTCTGAGGGGGCTGGTGATTGCAAACATCGAGAGTCGCCTATTACACCTCTGTTCAAAGCAGTTTTGCAAAAATTGAGTTTTCATTTTCAGTTCCTTGAGCACTGAGTATCAGAGATACAGTCAGATGTACTCTATGGCCTAAGAACACAGACAGCCTTTCCACCTATAGACCAGCCTGTGCTGGAGACAAGAACCAGCCACGCTCAAAGACAGTTACCACCAAAAATAAGTGCTTGAAATCTCGAACGTGGTGACAGTGACGCTTCATGGCAAGACCAGCTTTTCCCTCCCAGAGCTCCAGTACTGGTGTCCGTGGTGGCTGGGGAAGGCAGGGGTGGAGGAGCTGAATGTCCATGCACAGATAAACCACACTCCCCATCATGGACTGCTTTCAGTTTTCAAAAACAACTGCAGAACTCCATTTTGCATGGACACAGCCTTTGCCCAGATTATGTTTAAAAGCAATTGCCTGTCCTTTCCATGCTATAAAATCCAATTTGACAGAGGACTCAATTACCAGTTATCACGCCTCGCCATTAAAAGCCTCACGTGAAGAGCATCTTAACCCAGTGTCCACGGCATACAAGGGTGTTTCCTTAGCACTGTAGTGTGTCAGATGCCTAGATGTTTCATATGGAAGTTACTCATAATTGCTACTATCATTTTGAAAAAAGGAATCAAAGTCATGTTAAAAAAAAAAATCATGGTTTTGATAAAACAGAGTTAAGGGAAAAGAAGCTTAACAGTGTTCCTTTAGGGTATATATAGTTCTGAAATAAGCACACAAATGTTATGAAAATTACCTCCTGCTTCACCTTTGGGAAAGCAAATATAAATTATTTAGGTAGTGGAATATGAACATACATTATATAATTTTTAACGGTGCAAAAGTTCAGGTAAATAGGCAACGTATAAATTCAGCAGAATTATTTCAGTAAGTGACAGTTTTCACCTTTCCTTTCATATGGAAGGAAATACATCTGAGTAATTACCAAATGTTTCTTTTTCCTGAAGAGCTAGCCAAGCAAATTAGTTAATAAACAAATAAAACCCCAACTCTTCTACCTGTGCATTGTTAGGGATTAAATAACTCTGCACAGATGCCAGAAATCCACAGTCATTGTTTATGCAGCTATAAAGACTCTTCTGAAAACACACATATCCAGAAGTAGCTTGAGAGTAAAAAGTCTTGGATGGCCCCAGAGGTATTTTTTTATTAAAAACCCTCCTCCCCTACATTACCTCAACAATTTGGAGGTTTCAAGCTGCACCCCAGGAATCCCGTGTTTCCAGCCTAACCACACGTGCAAACTCTCACATCCTGCTGGGCACAACTCTCTTCAAATTCTTGCTATTAATTAGTTCTTGAGCTTCATGTCACATTTTGCCCAGCTCATTAGCACCTGCAAAACTCTTCTGCCTCTGAAGAACCGATACTTGTATTGGTTATAAACACAGCTGCAACAGTTCTGATATATTTTGTGTGGCCCAGCCCAAGTGCCACTTAAGGTCGAGGCTTCCAGGCTGCAGCTGTTCTGCTACAAAACTGGCTAAAAATTCCTCTGCGCTTCATATCTCAGACTACTCATCTTGCTCAGGTACCCAGAAAGTGAAAAACCGGCCCTAATAAAGCCATGCAAGCAATCGGACAAGCCCAGGTGTGCTGTTGAATCCTTTCTGAATCCTTACTGAAGCCTTTCAGTATCAAAAGCAGCAACCCAGCCCGGTGTTAATGGCCTTTGCTGAAGGGTATTGCTCTTCACTCTGCCTGTTAAATCAAATAATTCACTGATGCTTTAAAAATAGTTCGTTTTCCTGTAGACTTCTTAGGCTGTGTGACCCCCACAAAATGAATCAGGGTGAGTTTTAGGAGTTTTTTGTCACTTAAAGTCAATTGGGACTGTTGGAAAACATCACACAGAGCCCGCAGGTTTAACCGCACCAATGTGCAAGCATTCCTCTGCTGTTTTGACTGTTGCCTCTGTCCCTGTTGCTAGAGAAACAGATTGCACAGCCCAAAATGAAAGGATGATTATCATCTGGGGGGAAAAAAAACCCCTGGGAATGCAGCTAAAGATTATTATTTACAGCACTCTCACAGCATTTTGGTGTAATCTCCCTTTTTATATGAGAGACAGCCCGAAGCTGTCAACAGAAGTAGAAACAATGCCTTACATTTCAGGATAAATCAGCTTCAAACAGCATTTTCTCTCAGTTATGCTTCTAACTTTTGTAGTATCTATATGGGGAAAACAAACTACACCACAGCAAACAGTTTGTGATCACTGGCAGTAAGGAGGTCCCGTCTGCCAGACTGAACTTTCATGGCCTGGTGCCTTTTTAATGGAATGGCGCTAAGAGTTTCTGTCATTTTCCCCTATATTTGCTTTCTGCAGAGCAGAAAGGCTGAGGGAGCTGGGTCTCTTTAGCTTGGAGGAGGCTGAGGGGAAACCTCCTTCTCTGGAGACATTCAAAACCCGCCTGGACGCCTTCCTGTGTAACCTCATCTAGGTGTTCCTGCTCTGGCAGGGGGACTGGACTAGATGATCTTTTGAGGTCCCTTCCAATCGCTAACATTCTGTGATTCTGTGATTTAATATGCAACAGGACCGGCAGGTAACAGGAAAGCCCCTATGGATGCCCAAGCTGCAGCCTGTCCTATCCCGTCATGTATTTTCACATTTTTTGGCACTGGCCAACACTAGAATTTTTATTTCCACAGACTCCCGGCCTAAATGACACTGTCACTTTCCCGTCTGTCGGAAAATGGACCCCGTTTTCCCACCTTGTCGAAGGCTGTGGGACACCAAGGCCTGGCTGTGGAGCGGTGCTTGTTGCTGCCGCAGCCCGGGGCTCCGGGACAGCAACGGGGACAACTGAGACAACGGCCGCCACCCGCCGCCTGGAGGCGGCCGCCGCTTCACTCAGCGGGGCGGCCGCCGCCACGGCCGGGACTCGGGTAGCCCGACACCAGCAGGCCCGAGGCGCCGGTGCCCGGAGGAGGAGGCGGGGCGGACCCGGGATCCCGCCGGCCGGCAGCCCCGGGGGAAGGAGCCCGCTCACCGCCGGGGCGGGATGGAGCTGCGGAGCGAGCGGCTGCCCCGGGCCTGCAGCGCTCGGCCCGCCCGCGGGCCGCCAGGTACGGAGCCGGCAGCGGGGCCCACCCCGCTCCTCAGCCGCCCCGCGGGCCGGGTTCTGAGGGTCCCCCAGCCTTGTTGCTTCCCAGCTGACGTGGAAAGGCGTTTTGTGGTGCGAAGACCCCCTCTTTTGTTTGGGTTGCCTTTTAAGCTCTTCCATGAAGAACTGAACGTTCACAAGGGTCAGCTTTTTATCAAATAGCCCTTTCAACTTAGTCTTTAAAAAATTAATAAAAAGGGGAGGGGACACCACCAGCTTCAGACATTTTGTGTGCTCATTGATGCCGTTCCAGCTGTTTTGGGGTGGGGGGGAGAGGGGCTGGGAAGGGCAAGGAAAAAGAAAAAACAAAACAAAACAAAACACAAACAAACCACAAACTCCAAATGTATGTCTATTTTTAAGCAGAGAACTGCAGCCATGCTGCTTTATTTGCAAAAGCAGAAGAGCTGTTGGAGAAAAGAATAGCACGTGGAGATACTCTGGCATGTTTTCTGAAAGGACAACTGTACTACGAAGAGGTTGTTGTTTCCTTCTTTTAAGTAAATACTGTAAAGCTGACTATATTTAATACCATTTCAGTGGAAAAAGAGACACCTTAAAAAAAACCACGACTGTGGTTTTTTTCACCATGAAAATGGTCAGGTTTTGCCGCTAAATGCATTTTTCCTACACTTTCCCCAAGCATCTAGTGGTGTCTTCCAGTTCCCTCCCAGGTCTCATAAGCAGCAGCCTGTCCCTACAGTTAACTTCCAAGCTGAGCTGGTTTTCAGCCAGCTGTCTGCCCAAACACAACACACAGTGTTTTCAGTTATGTGGTACTTGGTCCCTGACCAAAGATGCAGCTTTCAATCTTTGTTCGCTGGCTAACTACTGGTTTTGATGAAACTCATTGAAAAATGTTATCTTGGAGATTTCTGTACCTGCCTACTTAAGCTAAAATTGGTTGCCCCTGTATTTGAAAGTAAATGCTCAGGAAACAGTGTCTGACAGGTTACTTGAACATCAATTTACTGTGGAAATTAGAATAGCTCAGCTCAAGACGATGCAAAAGAATGTAGCACACGTCCTTTCAAATGTGATGTGCATGGATTCAGTACTGTTTATAGTGCAGAGGTGGCACAGTGTAAATCACTTTCAGGGTTTGCAGCAGGAGCAGAATTAACTCACTCAGGGTTTCTGCTTCTTCTTTGTAATGTTCTCCTTAATGAATTGCCTGATTTTGGCATGATCAAGATCCCATGGAGCAGAAGACCTGCCTGTTTCTTGATGAGCTGGCTTGGATGTCTGTGTTACATATTGCTGCCCATACATAAAAAATGACAATACATTTAAAAGATGGCATTTTGAGGGAGGGGAAGAAAGGTTATTGGAATGTCTTTTTGTTTCAGAGGTGATGTCTGTATACCACTACTTATATGTAGGGGTTTTTAAATGTATGTAAAAACAATGAAAGCTAGTGCATCCACCCTATCCAACTTTCTTGGGGTTTTTGACTTACTCGATTTCTGTTTTCTGCCACTTCTGTGGTTGCAATTTTTTGTTCTTTGCTGAAGAGGAAAACGCTCCAGGTTGAAAAACTGTGAGAGTACATACCAGAGAGTTAAACTGCCATATATACTCTTTGTTCTGTGTACTTCATTGTTTATTGTGTCTTTCCTAGGGGCTCTATGAAGAAGCATTAATACAATTTGAAAAAATCAAGGATACAGACTTTCAAGCAATGTATCAGCTCGGTGTAATGCACTATGATGGACTAGGCACTAGAGAAAACCCTGTGAGTAATCTAGTTATACACTTTTTACTTTTCATATTAGCTGATAATTACTAAGAGCTTCTTTGTAAACTTGATTAAATATTTAGTTTAAAATAAACATGTCTTTGCTTTGGTTTCATTAAGTACAGATGTTTATTAAGTGTCATTAAAGAGGGTTCTGAGCTGAAGAATTTCTCAAAAAGTAGCCACGATAAAATAGGTTTATCTGAAAAATATGATCATTTGTATTTTAAAATATAACTTATAAGGGTTTGTGGAAACTATGTTTAAAAATTGCTATTAGTTACTTTCTAATAAGCAGTGTGTAGAAATGAAAATGTGTAAAAATGGAAACAACTATGTTTCGAAGTGTAAAACGTGTTGCACAAAGACCTTTTTTAAGGTACTTTCAATTCTCTTAATATGTGTGCTATAGCAGATTGTGCTTCTGCCAGTGGTTGGCAGTAATATTTTTAAATTAGACAAATGAAGAATTACATTTGCAAGAATTTGAAGAATTAAAATTTTAAAATTACATTACAAAAGAAAATAAGGACAATAAAGCAAAGAATTGCTACAATAAGAAGAAAAATAGTTAATTTATTGGAGAGCATGACCTTGAAGAGTGGTAGGAGGAAAGAATACAAATAGGGTGAAAGAAAGGGTAGATAACTGGATGGGAGGACAAAAAATTGAACCAAATAGTATATTAGCAGATCGGACTTGTCTGGGGCTTAGAGGATTGTCAGCAGAGCAGAAAATATTCTGGTGCTTTTTCGAGGTGGTTCATTTGTTCTGTGTGCATGTATAATTACCACACTGGTTTGCTTGCAAGTAAACATTTTAGTAAATTTTTTCTTTTTCTTTTTTTTTTTTTTTTTCCATGTATTGCAATATGGGATGTGAATACAAGAAGAACCTTTCATGAAGGACTATCTCTAGTGTATTTTAACAGGGTGTCCATACTAAATCCTAACAGTGTAAATTTTGCTTCCAAAATACTTATGAGGTCCTTGGATGATACACTATACAGCTGCTCATGTGATCTCACATACATTGTGCAGTATGAAAAACTTACAGAAGTCTAAAATTGAAAATGTAGCAAGTTTAGGATTCACATTCATTTATGTAAGCGAAAGAATATTTTTGACAAAATATTTATCAATGAAGAGTAATATAATATCAGATGACCCTTTATAAGGACATGATTCACATTAAAAATATATTGGAGTCAAAGATCCAGGGGCTGTCTGGTAACCCAAGATGAGTTCTGCTTTGATAGGATGCTGTTCTCCAGACTGTCCTACCGGTATGCCTCAGCCTTTCTTCAAAGTGGAAAAATTAGCTGTCTTGCAGAAGTTAGCGGATTCTCAGGTTCTTTAATTACATCCTCTTTGCAATCTGAATGTTATAACTAAAATGTCTCCATTTTAGGAAAAGGGAGTGGAATACATGAAGAAAATACTCTCTTCTGATTCTCCGAAAGCAAGACACTTGAAGTTTGCAGCTGCATACAATCTTGGCAGAGCGTATTATGAAGGATGTGGTGTTAGGCGGTCAACTGAGGAAGCTGAGAGGTAACAGCAGTCAGTAATGCTCCTGACAAATATAAGATGCTGTGTTACTTAAACTTTCTCCCCTTTTCCTTAGGTTGTGGCTTATTGCTGCAGACCATGGGAATCCAAAAGCAAGCGTAAAGGCCCAGAGCACTTTAGGACTGTTTTATTGTGTGTCAGTTCCAAAAGATCTGAAGAAGGTAAAGCCCACTCATAGCTCTTGAGTTTCATGAGTCCAAATTAATTCTGAATTTCACAGAAAGATTACGGTGATGCATTTGACTCTGAAAGCTGTATTTTGAGTACTGCTAGGCATTATCATCCATTTAAGCCTGTACAAACAGATGGCCAGAATCCCTCATTTTGACTCACTTGACAGGAAGGTTTGGTTTGGGGTTTGTTTGTTTTTGTGGGTGTATCAAGGAGAATGATGGAATGGGTTGAAGTTTTGTCAGCTTTGGTAACCTTCAGAAATCAAGCAGGTGTCACTGACTGACAGCTCTGACTGTAAATGAAGCAGGTTCAAAAGCCTTACAAAGATTCCCCTTTCTTTTATGTATAAGCACACTTCTTGCAGGATGGGTGATACAAAAACTTTGATGGAAAAAGTATGCAAGAAAGACAGCTGAAGTAAATATATCCTCCAACTTTGTGCCTCTTCTGTAGGCTTTTTTCTGGCATTCAGAAGCATGTGGCAATGGAAATCTGGAATCACAGGGAGCACTTGGTGTTATGTATCTCCATGGACAAGGTGTAAGTCAAAACACCAAAGCTGCTGTGGAGTGTTTGAGAGAAGCAGCAGAACGTGGAAACACCTATGCTCAAGGCCATCTTGTGGAATATTATTACAATAGAAAATTTTACTCAACAGCTGTTGCATTAGCCAAAAGGTAAAGTTAATTTTGCTTTATTTTTTATTGTGGTTCTTCATGTAAGATCATGTAACTTGGATTAAAATGATTAAGAAGTTCATGCTCTTATCTCTCAAAGTCAAGAGATATTTGAGACAAAGAATTACAAACGCTCATCTTCTTTAAAGAAGGAATAGCAAATCACAGACAAAATTAATACTAAAAAGTTTTTAATTACTCAGTATAGCTGGACCTTTCTTTTTGATCCTGTGGAGCACAACAGCCTTTAACCAGAATGCCCAGTAGGCAGCCACATGCAGCCCTGCCTTCCCATCTCCTCAGTCCATGGCCTCCTCCAGGCTCCTACCTCCACTGTTCCCTTTTAGACCCCTACAAGTATTATTCTGCTCTCCACCTCCCCCATCTTAGTGTCATTTCTACCCTCTGTCTTCTACTCCATCACTTCCTTGCTCTGTGGCTCAATGTGCTTTGGTCCCGTTCCCATGTCCTTTACAGGAAATGCAAGCTTTGATACCGGGTATATATACTGGGCGTTTCTTAATACATACAACCTGTATATTCCACTGCTTAGCAACAGCTCTAGTAATTCAGTAGTTGGGCTATGAATGCTGTTTGTTACACTCATTGCTGAAAAGGATTGTTTTCTCTCTGAACTGCTGCTTTTCTTTCTCTTGCGCTGTAAGAAGACTGATGGCTATTCAGTCTAGTCCAGCTTGTCTTGCTTGGAATGCATCCCCTCCAGTCAATGCTGCACGGTAGATTAATCAGACAAGTGAACAGCACACTTCATCAGCTGCAATTGTGATTGCAGAAAACAGCAATGGAATTCCCACACTGCAGCCAGCAGTGACAATTTCTCAACCAAATGATGCTGCCACTGGACTTGAAACAGTTCCACCGAACTGGGATTGCAGTTGGCCTTGAGGCAAAAATCTCATAGCAGTTCAGCCAGTTGTATCAAGCACCTTTCCTGCTAAAATTTGTTTGGCCTCCTACGTTCATACCAACTATGCAGGTTGTTACATTATGTACAAACATACAACCATTATGTGATTATGTACAGTACAACCTTGCCTAATATTTGGAGTCTGGATTAGCTATTCACTTCAAGTAACGATTATTTTATCCCATACAGTTCTACTTACCCATTGCTAGGGTATGTTCTTCAAGTCAGCTGTGTTGAACTAGAGTTGACTGGGTATTGTTATTTGCATCAGCATCCCGTTGTGCACCTTTTGGAAAGGCAGGCAAAAATGCTATATTGTCAGGGAAGATAAAAGAGGTAACAGGTTACTGTTATTATATTTGAGTGTTCCTGCTAATAAGTTGGGGTTTTTTTGGTAGGTTGTTTTTGTTTTTCTTCCCTTTTTTCTGTTGTGTTCATGTATTTGTTAACAGGACCAAATTAGGTGGGAGAATATTCCTGTCAACACATTCAAGTGATTTAGCAGGCACTGTCTTGCAGAGGGTTACATCAGAATAATCTTTCATAAACACCGATTTGTAGGGAGTAGCTACAAACTGAAATGACTTGCACTTTTCTTTCCTTTTTTTCTGCAAATATTTGACACAACAGCAAACCAGAATGATGTGTGAAGAAGCATATAATTACTGTTTGTCATCTCAAAAGGATATGGGGCTTGCAGGTATCTGTTTCAAGACAACGGAAAAAAAAATCCATTCACACTTAGAAAATGTTGTACCTAATATTAGGTTATTATAGCCTGGTAGTTAAAACAATGTTTACTGTGTCCCTCTGATTCTTAAAATGGTTCTTAGTAAAAACAACATGCTAAAAATAAGGTGACAGCAAGCAGATGCATGCAGAAGAAAGAAAATAATTGAGCTGAACTAGATGCAAGTGATTGTCATAAGTGGGTCTTATAACCTGAGGCTCTGAAGTATGTTCAAGATCTTCAGACTACTATGACTTGCCAATATCCTAGTAAGAACCTGAAATTTTAGAATCACAAAATCATGGAATGGTTTGGATTGGTCATCAAAAGATCATCTAGTTCCAACCCCCCCACTGTGGGCAGGGACATCTTCCACTAGATGAGGTTGCTCTATTATATTAAGAGCTTTGCCTTTTTTCCACATAAATATTAGTTTCCATTAAATATTTTAATATAAACAATTGGCATAAAATATGCTGCCTTTTATAACTCTCATAACTATATCAAAAGTGACTGCAAAAGTAACGTATTTGTTTGCTATTTAATATCACAAGATTCAAATAAGACTAAAATACTGAACAGAAGAATCCTCATCAGGCTGCTGAATACACATAAATTTCAGCTTATTTTGGACAATGATGGAAACAGAAAGCAGGCATTGTCAAGTCATACGTGGCCAACTTAGATGATTGCTTGAAATAACATTATCTGACCTAATGCTGCAAATTCCACAACAGGGCTACAGAAAACGACGACATCGCTATGCTGGCAAAGATCACTGGTTGTCTTCCGACATACGTAGCCAAGGGGGCTGCTATGGCTGCTTTCTACCTGGCCAGGTGCCTCCAGCTTGGCCGTGGTACACAGCAAGATCAAGCTGCTGCTGAAAAATACTATTCTAAGGTAAGCTGGGGAAGTCTGTATCTCATGAAATTGAGTGACACCTCAGATTTGAATATTTGAATTTACTGTCTGGTTAAAGACTCCAACATTATTTATGTTAAAAAAAGAAATCTGTGCAAGAAAATGAAGAGTGATAAAATTATATTGAAAACATCTAAAAATAGCCTTGAAAGGATACCATCTGCCCACTTGCTTAACCAAACAATGCATTCTGCCAAACAAACAAAAAAATCTGTGATAATCAGGACAGCGCAGCTTGGTAACCTGCAAGATAAATTAGCTGAACTATTTTAATAATTTTTTTCCCCAATTGATTTGCCATCTGTCATTCTCTCAAACTGAAAAATCATAACTTATCTTCTACTATAGATTCTCTAACAATTACAGCCTTCATTAACAATACTTAAATCAGTCATAACTACTTGTCATGCTTATTTTTATGTTTACATTTTTAGATAGCTGAGGATCTAGTGTTACTTGATATACGGGGGGGGAAAAATAGGTCACATTTTGTGAAAGTTCTGAAGTTGAAGCAAGATTTATTGCTTGAGGAAAAAGATCAATAATGGCTTCTAGAAGATGAATCTGCTAAATAATATCAGTGATGCCTAAAGGTACAGTCAAGGCAAGATGATTATGCCAACTAAAAGCACTGTAGCAAGACTACATCTGTGCTTCAGTAAGGTTCTATGATTTCTGTGCATGTAGACACCATTTGTTTCTGCAAGTAGAATACTTTGATGTCCAGCTTGGTGCAACCCAAATAAATAGAGAGTTATGTAAACGATAAGTTATCAAATAACAGTTTTCACGGCTCCTTACTCAGTGAAGCTGCTGATACAAGAGGCCTGGCAGAGCAGGTGATCCTCTGAACGCGAACACTGCAAACATTTTGTTCTCCTGCTGTGACAAGTGTTCTAGAGGACAGGATGAGGAAGAGACCACAAAAGGAACACAGGCTGGGGTGTTCCGAACACTGTTGCCAGCACTCCAAGATAAGTCTTTGGGAATGGAGGGGCCCACCAGGCTTGTGCTGCTGCATGGCTTTGTGGGAGTACAGCCCTCCCCATCATGTCTAGTGTAAACACTACAGCTGAAAGAATATTACAGCTTTCACTCATCATTCACTAGCGGTACATCTGAGACCGGTCTAGGATTGTCACTAGCTTCTTAATACAAAGAGAGACGATTTCCGTTGACTGGAGCCATGCACCTCTCCATCAGCAACAAAAGCGAAGGGATAGAAAAATACATTAAGCTACCTGACACACAGTAACTGTAAAACAAGTAAAAGACAAAAGCTGTGGGTGTGTTAGGTTTCTTTTGTATCTGGAAACAAACTCTCATGTTAACTGTACAATTATGTACACTTAAATGCAAATCATGTTCGCTTTTTTTAATGAACTGCTCAGCTGCATGGTTGGCCTACCGTTCTTAGACCCAGTCAGTTTTGAAAGAGGCGAGAACGAGAAGATGGGTGTCCCAGAGGGTATTGAGGTAGATGATGGAAGTGAATGAAAACCACCCAATCTGCACACAAATTCATGTCTCTGACTGTGGTACCAGCACATGCCACACCCATAAACAGAATAAAAAAATAAAACCAAGCCTAACACTACAGTCAAGTATGCTCATTTTAAATACTGCGTTTTTCTTACGTGGCATCAGAAACGGATTTAAAGCTGAATATATTAAGTCTTTAATATTTTAACAAGTCAATTATCTGAGATACTGCCAACAAAACTTAAAGAGCTTATTAATGTTATATTGACAACATACAATTTTATTTTAGCTGTAAACCATTAATATGAATAGAACCCCCTATTCTTTGTTTTCAAAGGCATGCCTTCTGGATCCTGGTGTTGCTTCTGACCTTCAACTGGCAGCTAATCTTGGAAGAATTTAGTGTTTCCTTGAACTGCAGTATATAAATGCATTTCCAACAATAAACCATCTTTAATCTCCAGCCATTATAGACTGCTCATCACTTACTGTTTGCTTTTCAACTTTCTATAAATTATTACTTAGAGCAATTTACTGATTCTTTTTTATCAAAGAAAAAAAAGCAAAAAGCTCACACTCATCCTTTAACTGAGTAGAGGCAAAGGCAGACTTTTAAAAATGCTATTGAAGACTTCAGGTTTATTAAGGACATTTTACTGGGACAGATGTCCTGTGTTGTCTTTATGTCATACTGCTATATAGCACATGAATCAAACCAAGACTAAATAAAAATGGTTGGTTCCTTTTTTGAATTTTTAGTATTTAAACATTAAATTGTAAGCTGAAAAGCCTGAACCCAAACTTGTCTAGTCTTCACATACAACCCACTCACAGGTCACAGCCACTCTTAAATCCTCCCTTTGTTAGTGGTGTGTATACTTCCCTTTAGATGCTTTCCTAACACATCTTGATCTACTTACGTGTCTTAACACATTTTACTCTTGGACTGCAGAGATTCAAAGTTAGAAGTTGGCCTGTATGACACTAAGCTTCAAACCATGTCAACTTCTAAAACTAGAAGATAACCACTTACAGAACTGTGCAAAAAAACATTAGTATGGAAACATCCTACATACACGTCCTCTGCACAAAGCCCGTGCTCCTCAATCCTTCTTCATATTGCATTTATACTGCCTCTGCTTTTACTACAAATAGTTGAAAACCTTTTGGCTATGAGTGTGTGTCCCTGAGCAATGTTATGCTGAATCTATTATCCAAAGATACTTTGATTAACCACTAGTAAATTTTGCTGATTGCTATGACAGGTTTGCACACTTTTAAACATCTGTTTACTTATAAAACTTTGTATGTGCAAAACTCAGCCTGTTTCCTAGGACTCTGGCGTGACTTACACTTTTTTGAAACTGTTGGAACAGAAGGCTAGATGTTACTAAAAACATTGATTGAAAGACAGCATAATGGTTTTATGTACCTTAACCTACAGCCAGCAGTTTATCTAAGAGCACAACTGTACTGAGTTTAAAATAATGAGTGTCATCTAGGGATTTTTGATGATGTTTAATTATTTAGATGTGCATTAAGACCATATTTACATATTTTTACATAAATTAAAAAAACCACCAAAGACATCGTTTTCTTTCCTTGTATAAAATAAGGGAAAGATTTGAAGGTTGTTTGAAATTGGAGTATTTGAATAAAACAGCCCTGAGTAATATCAGGGAAGTTATTAGAATGGTTTAATTAAATGTCTACTTAATCATTCATAGAAGCAATTCATAAGCACTAATCTCTGAACTAACATTTAACACAGGCATTCTGTTAGGACATACCAGTTTACAATACATATTTTTGACACAGACTTCAAAGTAACGTAAATATTCCTTACGAACCTAGTGCTGTCAAACTCATTCACTAGTTGTCAGTACAGCTTCATTATCAAGTACTGCAATCCAGTTGTGTTATTTATTGCTTACAAATGCTTCAAACTACAGGAAATCTTTGGTAAAAACAAAATCGATAAAATTCTCACGATAGCTTTACATGTAGTATTGCACGACAAGCTTTTTCAATACACAAGAAAAAAGGAATGCTCAAATCCTCAGTGAGGAGATTAGAACTGTACAACATTCATTAGTTTACCACCATAAGCAAAATTTCTTTTCATAAATGTTTAAAATATTTTCTGGTTTCTTTCAGATTATATGAACATTTATTTTTCAATCTATATTTGAAACAGAAGAGTAGTCAAATAGAACAATTTAAATAAAAATTGGCAACTATACAGCATTATCTTGTCTACCCTACTACAGCATCAGATCTTTTCAAGTCTGTTTACTTCACAAAAAACTCAAGAGGAAAGAAAAATGCTAAAAATAATCATAGTCCTCAGCCCTCTATGGAAAAGAGGAAAATAAGTTTCATGTCTATTATTGGACATAGACATTTCTCTAGTGGTCCAATTGTGCAGATTCAAACCTAAGTGGCATTAAGCTGCTCTACGTGAGCTCTGAGCTCAGGACACAGCTCAGTTAGCAGCAGTTCCAGCAAAACCTGAAAAACAGAAAGGAGGTAAGATCAGCGTGGGTGCCAAGCGACAATTTGTTTTTCCCTTCTGACGCGTTCGGAGCATCACACATCGCAGAGCACCCGGGGCCACTCTATATAGCATTCACACAACTACTTTTCTTTCACCCCAAAGTAAGCACGTGCCCTACAGAAGACACGGGGAGTGTCTTCAGGCTGAAGGAAGGCAAGTACCGTGGGCAGCTGCTTTCAGGTGGGTATTTGCCACCCCGTATAAACTTGCGCTGCTCTGCAGCAGCCGCAGCAGCCACACCAGCACCAGGGCGCGTGTGGGCTGCGACAGTCACTGGCTGCTGCGGGACTGCACGTGGATCCAGTCCCAACCAACAGGAGGGGAGCGGGACTTCTGGAGAGTGGGCATGTCCAAACTGCGAGGAAGTCCTGATGCTCTCCTTCCCTAGGGCTCCCCAAGGTATGTTTGTTATTCTCAGCTGGATGAAGGAATTAGTTTGCAATTTACAAAGTCAGGCAAGTTGGATGCGGTAGAGGATGTCTCTTGGACAAACGCAATACTGTTTTTAAACTTAAACAGCTTTTTGTTATTCAAAATTAGTTAAATGATGGAACCCAGTATATTCTGTCTGACTTATTTTAATACCAAAAAAAAGTTACTTGCACACAGAACAACAGTACAAAATAAATCTCTGCAAAAACACACACCCCAAGTTTTAATACTGAGTGAGCAGAACTCAGCAATTAGTAGGATTATAAAGTTAAAAGGCTACTTTTCTGGTTACTCACATAGAGTAGATGCTTGTTAGCTTTTCTTTCTTGCAACGCATTGAACACTTTCACTACACCGTGACGGGCATTTTGTTGTCCAACAAGACTCTGCAGAGTATCTGCAACAAACGTTACTTCAGCTTATCTTGTTTCACTCAAGCTGAGCAGAGCCCAGAGCTAACACGGCTACCGACAGCGCTGCCCACGGAGCGGGGAAACAGAACCACCCGCTCCGTGGCCCTTGGTTACGAGATCCACTGTCCCCATCACCAACCTTTCAAAAACACACAGGTAACTCAGGTCACGGGTTGAAAAGATACTCTTATTCTCAAGTAACCCCAGTTAAATAATAGAGTATGCCTCTCTGTGACAACATTTTAAGTGTTTTGACATGATACAGACTATGTTCATCTCACAGAGCGATGTCTAACCTCATACATTATTAAACCATTCACCTAAATATACCTTCAGCCACAAAGACAGAATTCCTACAACACTTAGAACAGATTTAGGCCAGTTGTCTCTCAGTCTTTACAGAAAATACTTCCCACAAGTACAGCAGATAAGAGAATTCTAAGTCAATTATTTAGATTTTGGATTAAATTAGAGAATAAATAGTGATCCAATGCTTCATGATCGAAGTGCATTCAGCAAAACCACAAATGAACTACGGAAGGCTATTCTGGGTAAATAGGTGAGTATATAACAGGGAGAGTAAATGGAGGGTTGTTTACACATCAAATGACAAATATTTTGCCCACATACCTTCTGCTATTTTTGCAGTAAAGGCTGATTAAACAACCTAATACCAGGGGTATACAAGATATCTCAGTGAAGCCATAAAATAGCTCATTAAAGTACATTCTATACAGATAAAAGGGAAATAAAAAGCATTCAACCTATGCTTAAGTGCATTTCCAAGGGCTAAAGGGAATGAACTGTGTTTCTTCCCTGTTAGGTGCTTTGGATTTACAGGTTCTCTGAAGAGTCAGAATTGCATGACTGGCCTCCAAGGCACGTGCTGAAGGTGACACTGCCGGGGCTCGGGAGATGACAACAGGCAACGGGAAGTGCTGGAAACCCCACTCAGTCCAGGACGCTGAGTAAGGCCCCAAATTATCCTTATTTATGCAAATAACCGTAATTTACAACTCTACAGGGAAAATCTTAGATGCAGCAGAACAGTGTTTGATTAACCAGCTTCCTTACTAGTTATTAAATCTGTGACTAAGCAGAATGAAAGTGATCTCACCTGGAATGTTTTCAAGTAGTTTTTGCTGTGCTCTCTGTTTCGTCTCTTGCTTTTGTTCGTCGCTCTTGGCTCTCGGTGGTGGCGCTAACTTTCCATTTGGCCAAAAAGCATCTCTAAACACCCCAATGTAGTAAACAAGCATTGGTTCACTGAACATCCAGTGTACAGTGTCACGGATTTGCCTGTAAAGAAGTGTAGAAGGGAGCACATTAGAGCTCGTCTTTCCCATTTTATGCAGATTTATTATTTTTACTCCTGAAAAAATAAGAAGTGATGCTCATTTTCATCCCAATTTGCCTAAGCTGATTTCACCAGCATCACAGCAAGTTTTATTCAGCACGGTGTGCTTTAGGATCTGGATCACTGCAGACACCTGACTGAGACGTGGGAAAGGCTACATTTCAATGTAATCCACAAGCATACACTACAAATTACAAATACTAGATTGAAATGTGTATACGTGTATGTCCATCCATTTCAAGGATGGACAGTACAAAGGCTCCACTGGGTAAAGCTATAAAAATCAGATAAATGATTGTAGAGAACTCCAAACAGATGTGCCCGGTGGGATGAAAACAGAAGAAGTTTTGTAAAACAAAAGCACTGTAAGTTCCCTTACAGATACCAAGGGGTGACTACAGAAGGGATTACAAATGGAGGCAGCGTCTACACCAGAGCCTCCAGCACAGAGCCCCAGGCAGACAGCAGGCTCTGGGCAGCGCTGCCCAACGGTGCCGCGGTACAGCCAAAACCCTTAAAATCAAATACATGTAAAAATTCAACCAGCTCAGGAAAATCTAGACAGCCGCTTGGCACGCGTGCTGTGCTCACACACACACTCTCTGTCCTCTCTCAGGTGTTTCTCGTGCTGGTTATCAGGAGCGTGCAAACAAATGAACCGATGAATTTAAAACTCAGCGAACTGAACTGTTCTAAAAGCCATGCTGGCCTGGGCAAATTTAGTCATTGACTGGCCAAAGGAGCAGCCTGGCCTGTTGGTAGAATACCCTTCCAAATTTTTTCTGACCAGTGACACAGCTTTCCACGTGTGAAAGGTGCGTACAGCCACGCACGCTTTCTCCATAGCCGCGGTCAGGCCTCACTTGGCAGACGTCTTCAAATGATACAGAAAAAGACCTTTATGAAAACACATCGCTGTTACAGCTGTACAGGCTTCATGCTATAAATTAATAGTTCTCATAATGTAAAACCACTATTTTAGTCACTGTAGATAAATATGTATTTGATGTGAAAGAGATTACTTAAAACTGAAACCTAGGTTCAGATCTGGCAAAAATTCTTCACGAGACTGTAAGATAAAGCACAAGCTAATAAAAGCCATTCAGAGCCAGGCCATTCAGAAAAACAGGATAGCAATTAACGTTTTTTATATATGTATGTGTATATACATATATGCAAAGCTGCTTCACTAAAAAGAAATAAGTCTCTTTTTATAATTCTGCCTCCCATAAAATACTGTGTTCTTCCAAAAGCAAAGCCCTGTGTAGAGGAAAAAAAAAGGAAAAAGATAATTAATGTATCTGTGTATTGTCTAATCAACATAATATATTTGCAAATTGAGCAGATTATGATATACAACAGAATGTCCAGATAATTGTTTTAACCATTCTGCTCTCAGCCCTTTTTTCATAGAACAACGATGCACATTCAGTTAAAGTAACAGCTACTTACTTGTTGATAGTTCTTCCAAAAGTGACTTGTACTAGTGCAATTAATGTCTTTCTGACCCACTTGAACACTAGAATAATGAAAAATGACAGGTTAATAACAAGAGGTTAATAACATTAGGGAACTCATGACCATGTACAAAACCTTCCCAACCTGTCCCCCGCAACCCCCCCAAAACACAACCCACCCCTACAGTAAACATATCTGTTATAATCCTAAGATTTCACTAATTGTACATGAGTCTCATTTTTCTACACTGCTTTCCCTGTACTATTTGCTATATGGTTTTTAAATCCTGCAGATTACATAAACATATCTGTAATATGCATTTGTAGTTTATACCGTAAACTTATATGTTTAAGACTATTTCAAGTTTATTGAACCTTAAAACTACCCAAGCCTCTTTCTCTGCTGGAAAAAAGAAAACCCCTCAAAATTCACATCCTTTTCATACCTACTGGTACATTGTTGTACACACAGCAGCAGCATTAAAATTCTGAAAACATGTTCACTCAAATAAACCAAGCAGTTAGCTTTTCAATACAAATAAAGGAAACAAGTGTGCCTCCTAGCAATTATTGGTTCTTTCATGCTGTTCAGCATCAGCACAAGAAAATCTATATTTGGGAGATACATCTGCCATTTTTGGAAGGTGCTGCATTTTGTAATAGTTACCCTGTAAATAATTTTATAGGGCATCAAGTGTGGCTGCACATTCAAATAGAAAAAACCCCTGTTTTCTTTATTACCATCATTTCAGTTATGTAAAGGAGGAGAAGAAAAATCTGGTACTGAAAGACACCAGAATTCTAGCATCTTCCCCATTATACAAATTTTAGAACTAAAATGAATACATAATACACTTTAAATGGACATTAGAATTATGTTGCTTTGTCAATGACATGTTCTATGATAAAGCTGTCTTTCCTTCCTCATAATTCATACATTCTAACACACAGCCTATTTACAGAAAACATGCTTTTGTACTTCTGTTTTTTCCAGATTTTTTTTTTTAAATGAGAAACTTAAGAATATTGAATGTAAATGCTCTCCACTACCAGTTACATTTTTATTGCCATGTTCTATTGGACTTTAACTTTTGAATAAAAGCTCTAAAGTTATGAGCTACTGAAGAACAGCTCTGTTCCAAACAAACTGGCTATAATAGATTGAAAGAACATTTCCACTTATTGAAATAGCGGAAAAATCCAAATTACAAAGCGCCCCAGATTTCTTGGCCAATGGATTCCACTAGCAAATAAGCAGGTTTGCAGCTTACTTCCTCGCAGCTCAAAAATCTCTCCAATCAGCATGAAACATGGTTCAGCAAGAGAGTCCCTTTTCCCATCCATCTCCTCTCCGTAGTCCGACAGGTCACTATCCTCTTCTGTTTCTTCCTGGGAAGAGACACAATATGGGTATGCACTGCAGCTCCCCATCCTGATTCCAGAATGGATTTAGGTATTGCCACACTCTCAGGAAAGGGCACTGGAGCCAAAAACTCTGCTGCTGGCAGGATCTGGCAAACGGGAACATCACCAGGCAGTCTGCAAAGGGACTGCACCTCCCACCAGACAAGAGCTGGAAGGAGGAGGTGGCACTCAGAAGCGTTTGTGATTGCAAAGCCTCCTCTGACACAACACCCAGGAAGGACATGCAGGATGGGGAGTGAGCCAGCTGGAGCTGTTTTCAATGCGAGCAGTGAGGAAGAAAGGGGGAGAATCTGGTTATGGCACAGGGAGCAGCAGGTAGGTGTCTCCCCTGGAGAGCAGACTGTGCTCAGCAGGACCAGGCACCAGCCAGCTGTCCTTGCAGTAAAGCCAGGAGCCCAGCCTGGCAGCAGAAGAGGAACTGGCCACTGCAAAGACAAGCACCATTAATGGGTACCAGTCACAGGCAGAAACATCATGTGGTGGTACTCAGTGACCTGAGCCTGAGGATACCCAGGCTTGGGACAATGAAGGGAGTTATTCAGAACAGACCCACAGGAGAAGAATGGATTGAACCACCTCAGTTTTGGTGGTATCATTTATTCAAGAATAAAGCGCAGACACCAGGCTGTTTCTCAGTATTGTCAAGATCTGCTTCTGCATCAGGACTACACTACCGAGCAGTACTCGTGGCAGCCAGCACATCCCTTTGCTTTCCTGGATCTTCCCCTGCCCATCGGTGCTTAGAGCAAAGCCACAGTGAGGGAGACTTGACCCCCACAGAGGCCGGTGCAATGTCCCAGTCTGCTTCATGGATGGTCACAATGGCAAGCAGACAAATTTTCTTTGTTCAGCCCTGGTTTTCAAAGAAATCAGTCATCTCTTCCTTATAATTCCACCATCTAATGTTGCTTTTCCCCCACCTCACCATCTAGAATGGAAAACCATGGCTCTCCTTCTCTTGCATTATTTTGTTATCTTTCTTGGCCTTATTCTTATGGTCACAATCTTTAGTCATCCCTTGCCCATCACTTGATCCCTGCTACACAGAGAGTACCCTACAGTATCTCAGCTATACATCAGTTTGTCCTACTCCTTCCTCACAGCCTCCAAATCCCCTCTAAAGCGCATCATTGACTTTGGGTACATTTTCAGTCCCTGAATCTTCCCTAGGCGCAGCACTGCAGAGTAGTCTATAAATAAATAACTCCACAGCGCCGCGTATTCCAACACTTACAGATCCTGTAGCCCTCACTCCCTGTGTCACATTTGGCATTTTCTCCAGCACTGCTCGAGATGTTGCTTCTCTCCTCATAACCAGAAAAACGAAAGAAAAAACCCCACCGCACTGAAGTGCACTGTTAGAAGTTATGCAGACTGCTGTTTACCGACTTCCACAGCTTGATGAGTCCCCAGCTTTTAAAAGTTTCTCCTAATGCTAGGCTAAAGCTGTGACCGAGGGCAGGGAACAAAAAGCCACGCTATACTGACAAGAAATGCCGCACAAGGAAACCACAAATCATGACCCATCTTACCACACAGGCACACAAATTCACTGATGATGAACACAGTTTTCTCCAGGGACAGAGTCTAGAGCAAACTTCCTCTGGTCAACAGGCTTCTTGGCCCTTCATCATTTTAATTATTCAATAAATAAGGTTTTATTTAATTATTCACAGTAGATATCGTTCCATATTTTCATTAAGCGCTTCAGCAACAGATCAGAAAACTGAATTTGCAGGTGAGCTTCCTGAATGCGTAGTTGAGCCCACAAGGTGCAGTTTGATAAAGTCAGATGCAAAGCAGCAATAACTCACCATGCGAATGCAGGAAATAGAACAATTGATATTGATAATACTAAAGAAAAAGATCACAGGGCCATACTGCTGTAGAAAAGGCAAGTGTCATACCATGATGTTTAAGCATTAACATAATTTCTATGACTTACATATATAGATATAGAAGTTATTTTCATCCATGGGAATAGGAAAACCTAGTGGGGGTCTGGTGTTTCAAATTTTAGTCACCACATTTCTGAGAAAAACAGGGATAATCAGATAAGCCCAGAGAAAACCATAAGAACTAAATAAAACACAACCTAACAAAAATCAGGAGACACCGGGACTGCTCAGTTTAAGAAATAAAAGAATAAAAGACGAAAGGAAAGTAGTGACTCCTGATAACTGAGATGATCCTAACCCAAACTGTTCTGCATTTGCTACAGACAGGGCAAGAGATTGCTGGCTAAAGAAGGAAGATTCAGGTTAGACAGTAAGGAAAGGTTTCTAGCCACAAAGATAGCTGAGAACTGGGATATGCTGCCTTGCTCAGCTGGAGAACATGGGATACCAGAGACTTAAAAACATTAGACAAACGCAAGCCAAGAATTTTGCCAGTACAGTTGAGTCTGCGTGGAGCAGGAGAGTAAACCCAACAACCTCTCTGAGGTCTCTGCTCTATTTTTCTGCTGTTCAGTGAATCCCCCATCACTTAGAAAACGCAATGAGAAGTATAAATTATTACACTGCAGTATCTCTTCATTAATATTTCATAAACCTAAAAGCCCTTCCTCTAGACGATATCAGCTGCATTTTTCCTCTGATTTGGTTTGGTCTTGAGAGCTAATAAGTATATTCTGAGGCTAGCCCCGTCTAAGGAGCTGTATAGAAGAGATCTAAAATCGCTGCAGTATCAAATCCTGAAACTAGCTCTCAAGAGTTTATGTTGTTGCTTTAACGCATATTTGAAAAATGTGAGGTGAGAGGTAAAAGGCAAAGAGAGAGCTGTATGAGAGGATTCCCCTCCACAAAGTCCAAAATATGAACTAAACCAGGAATTCTTAGTTACAAAGAGGACACAATTGTAACAGCTTTGTAATGCCTGGTTTAACAGAACTCACTCCATTAATGACCTTGTACCAAATGATTTAACCCTAGTTTAACTGCTTTAGTAAATTATCCAAAATGCTGTCACTGGGCAAGATCAAGCTGATCTAAAGCTCACACTGAAAGACAAGGGTAAATGACAAAAACTAGAGCTGATCCCAGACCACCTCACAATTCCCCTCCCTCCATTTAATTTTATAATTATTTTTAAACTAGGGCAAACATTTGCCATACTGATTCAGAGTCTAACAGTTTCCTCTTCTCCCTCCATCAGTATTCTGTTGTCTCGCCTTATGTTTAAGCTTGGGGAAGGAGGGGAGAGGAGCGGGAAGGTGACTGTGAACCAGGAAGGTCTTTGCATTAGCACAGTGCCTGGCATAATACAGTCCACCCAAAATGAAGCTCCTGGTCCCACAAGTAACAAGTAAGAAATAGTATTAAATTTAAACTAAGAAGCTATGTTCCGACCCCTCTGCTGCCACATTCTCTGGGCAATTTTGCTGTGCTTCCTTCAGTTTTCCAGTACCAGTTCATTCATTTCTGCTTCATTGCGTTGTTCTCTCTCCTTTCTTACACTTACTACAAACTCCCTTTCCTTCTCCCATATTTCCTATCTATCTCCTCCTACGCACTCACATAATACAATATATATATGTGCAGCCTGGCTTTTTTCTCAAGTATGTTTTTCAATTAAATAGCAAAATACAAATAGCTTCACGGTTTATGCTTTTATGCTACTTCTACCTAAGAGTCACTTTTGTGAACACACTTGTATTTTTAGAACTGCAGTACTTCTATCAAAGTGTAAAATCAGTTTCTCAAACTTTCTTCGAATTTATTAGCCTGAAATGAGACACATGCATTCAGCATCCAGGTGCAAATACAGTGCGTTTTCAAAAATGAAAATATACGGGATTTTCTTAAACCCATGAGATGCAAGATCACCTTTTTGCCCATTAATCTGCTAGAACTGCACAAGTTCTCCAAACTCCATTTATCCCACAGAAGACCCATCTGCTGCAGACAACTACAGCATGTAAGAAAATAATTATTCATATAATGTATAACTAAAAAGGGGAATAGTCACAGCTCCTCGGAGTCTGCACATCTGCAGCATGAATGACACAGAACAGAGAGCCATGGAATTGTGGTCACATTTAGCCAATGAGCTATTTTAGTCACTAATCTATTCTTCACTGCATTGTGAAAGACAATGGCTTTTTATGGCTTAGTATCAGATTCTCCAACTGGTTTGCCCACATGGGCTCCCACATGTATCTGCAAATTCCCTTAGTGAGCCTGTACCATTTTCTGACATTCTTTGTCAAAACTGGCTGTGCTTCAGAAGTTGTCCAGAAATTATTAAGGACACACAGCTGTTGCCTGCCAAGAGAAGCTTCCTAAAAAATAATTATTTTTAACAGATAAAAACCCTCTGAAATATGCATGTCAAGAGCACAAAAAGTAGGAAATTCTGCTATAAAAAATAAGCATGGACTGCAATTTTTTTAGTTATGGTACGTTACACATTTGCCTATATATATTGAGCAAAGAGCAGGAAATTTTTTTATTAATAAACACTTTTTAAATTTGCAGACAGCTCTTATTTCTGACTCTTTGTTCACTTACAGTAAATTAAAAATGACCTTTGGAAATGCCTTCCAATATTACCTGCCATTCAAATGCAATATATTAATGTCTCTCCCTGCTTAGTTTGGATAAGTAATTGAATTTGAGATGATTGCTTTTCTACCACTTACCTCCTGATGAGAAAACAAATCACCAGGAAGTCGTTCTAGAAATGAGGAGAGTGAAAAAGACGACTTCTTTCCTTGCACATCAATAACTTTGAGGTGCTCTGGGGAAGGGCTCAAGAAGGCGTAAAGTGCTTCACTCTGGCAGAGTCTTTCATCAGAGAGCAGTTTCTGTGAAAGAAAAATAACAACACAAACAACACATCAATTAAGTATTTCTTGTTAAGGAACAAGATGTGTCATACCATCCAATAAAACCGATTAAGAGCTGGCTCAGAGGTAGAGTGAGAAAAAACCCCTCATGTCTCACAAAGATACTTCAAAGACACTTTAGGAAGCTAATTCTTTCTTTCTAAATTTAAAAGTTTTAATTTGTAATAAATTTGTTGTGAAGTGTTGTAGTTAAAAGCGGCAATTACAGGATTCATTATTTACTATTTCTTAATTAATTGAGGTTTAAATTTACTTACCATTAGAGCAATGGTTACTATCAGCCAATGGTTACTATCCAGGCCTCTTAGACAACTTTGACATTTATAGTGTCAAACTTTACATCTGACCTATTTGTTCTAGGCTCTGTCTTTAGTCAACAGAGGGAAAACATCTACTCCAGATGAACAACTCAGTTCTCTTGTTTAGACATATGTTGCTTTTGCCTTGGTTTTTTTACCTGCAGAAAGTTATTAAGCTGGTTCTTGGATTTCTCCATGAATTTCTGGTCTACAGATTTGAAGGGCAGCTTGCTGAGGGAAGGCAACTGAACTTTCTTTAATGATGGAAAACACTGTGTAGGAGAAAGGAGAGCTCACTTAACATACATGTGCAGAAAAACACAGGTAGTTCAGAATGGAAATGAAAATGTTCCTTTGTAATCCCACCTCCCTTTCACACCCCTCTCAGCACCTTGTTAAAAAAAACAAACCTTCCCTTACCCAGTATGGGCTGACACATCTAAATCCCTTCCCTTCACACCACCATCATTATCTATCCCTAATCCGAGAGGTTAAAGCACTGTAAAAGGAAACCTTCCCTGTCCCCAAAAGCTGTCTTTTCTAATATCTCCCTGGAAGCCAGAGACAAAATCTAGTTTTTAAAGCAGGCTGTTGCATGACAGTGCAGAACACATACCATTTTGACATTGGGTTAGTCCATTAAAACAGTAATTATTAAGAAAAAAAGAAAGTAACAAGTTCTATAAGCATCTGGTAAGAGAACAGAAATACAATGACAGAAAACTAGCTCTAAAAGGCTATAACCGAAGGCTGGCATACAAACTGGCAATATTAATGTTTTTATCTAGTTTTCCCCTCTCCAAGCATCATTCTGACAAATGTCAGCGATTTGCATCTACTCCCCTAACTGAGACTCGTACCTCACTGAGTTTCCGGTGCAGGTTTTGAAACTCACTGAGCTTCCTGGGAACGGTCCAGTTCTTAGTTTCAGCTCCACCAACGTCTTGTAAACTCACCATGACAGAGTAGCAGGGCACTTGTTCTCCATTCTCTTCTAAAACCTTGTGGGGAAGAAAGCAACAGACGAGGCATTACTTATTTGGAAGCAAACAGTGGAACATTTGGGCTGGCAGGTGACTGGCTTGCAAATTCAGTTGTCATCACTGTCCCACGCTTCTCCTGCAGTTTGAAGGCTACACATGGAGCAATACTCTTAATAGACTAAATTTTACCCCAAATGCTCTGTCAGTCCTGAATCGGCCCCCCAGCTAGCCACTATTACACTTCACACAGAGCTTCGCAACGCTGTCCACCAGCAATCAAATCTCTCTGACATGTCTCTCAGTTTTTAAGGCACCTACCGCACAGCTTCCTGCTTGTTCACCACTTCTCCATCTCTCTCGCCTGTGCCTTCCTGACTGTTCTCCCACTGTTCCCATCCTTCTTCCCCAGTGCTGGTACCCGGGCTCACCCACACGCTGGGCACAGCAGCTCCAGTTTCAGAGCGATTTCTCTGCTCGCTCGAGCTGCTCTGCGTGCACAGAACATGCGCTATCCATGTGGCATTTATTTCTGAGGGGCTCGCAACTTTACAAAAATACTAATAAATCAACAGCAGCCAGAGGAAGGGCGAGCGACTAACCACATCGTGCCAGTGGGATGGGAAAGGTACAGCAAAGAAATTAAGTGATTCTTCTCGAGACAACAGCAGCAGTGTGACCACATTCTTTCTTAATTTGATGAGCCACCCAGAATTTCACCCTTATGTCCTAAAGATAACAGATTTTTGTTTATTTATTTTAATGAGACAGCTAAATAGATTATGAAAGGCAAATAAGGGACATGCATAAAATACACAGCTTTTTTTGGCAAAGCCAAACTGCCAAATACTTGGTTTAATATATGTGCAAATAACAAAGGTAATTATAAAATACCACTCTTGCACAATCTTTTTGAGGAAAGTAATACTTTTTAAGCTTTTGGGACTTTTTTTTTTTTTTAAAGAATATTTAACTAATTAAATTACAGTAAGAATAAACTTTAAAATTCATATAATTATGACACATTTTCTGAAAAGCCTGTAAAGGTCTGACAACACTTAATGCTAGTGACAGACAATTTGACGAGCAGCTGCATCACCACCATCAAAGAGACACAGCTAAATGTATCTTCATATTTTATGGCTGTTCAGGGCTGTATGTACATGGATAATATTCCCTGCACTGCACTCCTCCTGAAGTTCCACGTGGACCACAGGGAAACCCAGCCTGAGGCCTGGGTTTCACATATCTCTCTCAAAAAAAAAGCTGCAGCAGCACCTGGACAGAATACAAAGCACCAGTTTGAACGGCTGAAAACATGCCTGGTCCCCAGCTCAGCTGGCTGGGGAACTGCCTTTCTCCTGCTGCAAAAAGAGACACCTGAATAGCCTCAAAAACGTAGGTCAGAGGGACCTGGCACAGAGCAACTGGGATCTCCTGGGACAGGCCCTGTCTACCCCATGCTAGATTGGATTTGTGTTTGTAGGTGACACAAACACCTCCTGGCAGCTGCTTCTGAACAGTGGGAGATCAGAGCTGAAAATGCTGATTTGAATCACCCGTATCATCTTCCATCACACATTTGTCCCCAGGGCAGGGATTCGCGTGTGTGTAGGATCACCTGAACTGGAACTGTCAGGAGAAAGCCATCCCCCTGGAAGCACAATCTCAAAATGGGAGGACTTAGTACTCCTGCTGCTTCCAAGTTAGCATCCATGTGCAAAATAATTTAAATTACTAGATGGAAACACATTACAAATTCCTTCAAATAACCTCATATAAATATCTGAAAGTCTTCAGGATCTCCTAAAGAATGCAAAAGTTTTCACCAACTTAAGTACTTGTACATTTGTTTTTCAAAATTCATGAGTCAACTGGAAAACACAGAAAAATGGGATGTTGGGAGGTCTTCTAAACCAGGAGATCTCATCCTTTGCTGTAACAGGTACCATCTCATGCAACTGCTATCTTGAATTAATTCAAACTTGTCAAATAATTTTTATTCCACCCTCGTTACACTAAATGTCTGGTCTAGACCCTCACCCTGGTCCTTGGAAGCTTCCTTTTAATTTCTAAACTCATTTCCCATTTGTTCCAGCAACTCTTCACCCCTCCCTTTTGTTTACCCTTATCAATGTGTTTCTATAGACAGTCTTATTCCTCTGTTTCTCCCTTTTGCTAAGCTAAGCAAATGAAAGCGCTTTCACAATCACTTCTCATGGGAGAAGTTCCTCATTCAACCCATTCGAGTCCACCCTTTTCAAACACATCGACCCAGCACCTGCAGAGCAACTGTAACACTTCCTCATCTCAAATGGAAACTCCTTCCTGATGTATTCCAGGGCCATGTTTGCCTTTTCCACACCCGCAGCCCACTGGAGAGGAACCGCACATCTGGCTGGAAGCAGTAGGAACACTGGTGGCTTCTCAGAAGGTGCTCCAGTGGGTCACAGCAAAGCTCAGAGCTCCTGCAGAAGGCCGAACCTCGCACACCATGCTGTGAAATTTCACTGTACTTCTAAGAATCCCGTCCTAAAAATTATCCAATGCTTTGAGAACCATCCCTCTTCTGGCTCTGCTTCTTCATGAGCATAAACTTAGTGTTTGCACTCTGGTTTGGTTTTCCCAGTCCAAAGGTCCTGTGACAGCCTCAGCCCTGTCTCACAGCCCTGTCTCATGGGCTCTCAGAATTAGCTCCTAGGATGCCATTTCCACAAGGCTTCTCCTCAGCCCTTTTCTAAGCCCCTTTCCTCAGCTTACACATGAGCCTTTCAGGTTATTTGCTGCTAATTACCTGGCAAGGACAGAATCAGCCCTCAAGTACTCAAAGGGGCTCAAGGCTACGGGGGCTTTTTGCACTGGCAGCAACTCCATGGCCTCAAGACAACATAAAGATGAATTATTTCAGAATTTGATGTCTACCAGTATGCCACAGACACCTAGTCCAGAAAGGGTAAAGATTTCTACCTTCTTTGTATGAGGCACAAAGTTCCAAAGCGGATAGTGATATAAACAAGAATGTTGACACACCTACATCCATTAATAAAAACTGTAAGGCGTACACCAAACATGAGCACCTCTTACCTGGGTGTGTGCTGTGCTAACAGTAAGAAACATTCAATGAAATATTGCAAAAACAAATGAGGAACAAATATTATTAAATACTTTCCAGGAGAAGCTAAAGCTATTAGCTACAGCAGGTAAAATGTAAACTTAACATTTGCCAAAACTGTAACACTAGTTCAATAAAGTAACAAGCGGCTACAGAAAGCCCTTGAATCACCTGTTAGAAGCACTACAGGCTGGCCCAGACATCCATCAGGAACTATTAAACATTAATAAAAATTAGGCCAGTCATTAAGCCAGTGAAGACCTGCATGATTCACCAGAAACTTCTTCCAGCCAAAGCAGCACTCTAAAGGAGCCCAACCAAGCTGTGCAGCAGTGAAACTGGGACTAACCAGACTGCTCTTAAAAAAAACGTCTCGCAGAAGTCTCTTTTAAACAGAAGGGCCATGCAGAAGGTGTATTGGGCACACCCTTTTCTGCAATTCACGGGAAGCTAATTTTATTAACTTCCACTGACCACAAACATCCTGAATTCCAGTATATTTAAATGAGTAGGACAAACTATTTTTTCACCTTATTCAAATCTACAACCTCCATTCCTTACGAAAGGAATAGATTTTTAAAAAGACGGTCTGCTCCGAAACAGAGGAGGTAGAACAGATGCTACAATATGAAATGATACAAGTCCAAAACCACTAAAGCAAGTAGAACAGGTTAGGTTATGTAGCTGTAATTTTTTACATCTGCTGGCATGGGGAAACGACTCACAAAAATACATTTGTTATCATGGGTCCCCTAATTCTGCATGTTCCTACTGTCTTTTTCCACCTTCTTCCAACCAGCCAAACCACTGAGTCTCCAAAGATGTTTTATCAGAAATATCAGTTACCGAAAGACACCTGTAGGTTATTCCATTTATATTGATTTTTTTTAATATATTTCACACCCACACACTAGTGTGGGTGCTAGTGCACTCACATGATTCAAAACTATAGAGACTGAAAGATTCAAGCTAAGAGAGTACAAACAACAGTTTTTTCCCCAAGTTTAAAGTAATTCTAGGTTTTTATGCATTATCTATTAACTGGTTTAGTAAATCAGTTTAAAAGGTTGATGACAGGCTATTACAGTTTCAGCTCAAATCCTATGGCAAAATTTACTTTGACTAGGCTTTTCTGCAAGAAACACAGGCCCACTAGGTTTTTCTCTCTCTGAAATCACAGAGCTACAAGCTAGGATTAGCAACAGCATCTTTAGCAGCTAGGAAGACAATGTCACCTCATGCCTCCCCAAATCAACAATGGCAGCCAGAACATTCCCGAGCAATTAACTAACACGGATAACTACAACACTGACGTTTTCTCCAGCCTACCCTTTGAAGCACAGAGTTGCAAACAGCACAATTAACGCAAGCCTACATTTAATTATCTAATCCAGTGCTGTTTACAAGCTATAGTTAAGTCAGTAAGTAATTAGAAGCCTCTCCCAACCTCCCTCTTGCTGAGCCCACACCTGTCCTGCCGCACACACACAGCATTGCCGGGTTTCAAAACCAGGCTCCCAAAGCTACAAAAAAGTCTTACTAAGAGCCCCACTGCTCTCAACTGTGTCACCCGCAAGCACCATTAAACCGAAACCAAACCCAGATGTTTACACACGGAGAATCCGGTTTTAAAAATGGCACCTTAAGGTCTTTTACAGACAATGAGTTTAACTGTTGACGGACCTGCCACTAGTTCACAAGAGCTCAAGACACAAGTAAATAAACTCAATAGGATGTAATGTTTTTCCTCCGAGAAAAATTACCTCAAGGAAACTGCTTATTTAAGGAACATTTTTTTAACAGCACAGGAATACAAGCCAGTAGAAATCAAATCAATCTTTAATTCTCTGAAGTGATACTGTCAGGAAGATTGTTTATGGAAGGTGTGAGCCCACAGTTACTACATAACAAGCATTTGTTGGATTCCTTTCATGGCAAATGATAATAGAAAGCCATGGGATGGTAACACTTTGTTTCCATTACAACTTTTTTTACATTCATTCTACAGTTGTCAGTTCATGCCCAAACAGAAGAGCAGAACAAGACAGAAAAACAAAATAAAAAAAGAAAAATTTAACTTGAATTTAACTTGTCTCTCAACTTACAGGTTTAAAGCACTTTCTTTCTAGGTATTCTAGTCCCTTGAAACTGTACTGCCATTAAGTATAGTACTACAAAACATAAAAAATGTAGAGTACTGCATCTTTGAGACACAGCAGAGACAACTGCACCCAAGTGTGATACCATGGTAATATAACAAGAGACAATTCTTATTAAAAACAATGCCCCTAAGATAGCAAATTACTTTACTCAATGCCAGTGTCAGTTCACATACGCGTAGGTATTTTTATAACTCCACTACAACAGTGCCTGAGGACTAGAAATGTTGTTTATGCCTCATAGTAGTCACTGGGGAAACAGAGAAGTTCAGAAGAGGTTGGGGTTTCCTTCCTCCCTCAAGCAAATATGAAATATACACAGTGTACACAAAGGTATAAGGAAAGCATATACAGGTTTTCATTCTTCTCTTCTTGCAAGTTTGAACTGACCCAGAAGATAAAAAGCCACAAAACCCCATACCTCGCCTGAGACAATGAAGGCTTTCCACATGCCAAGATTCTCACACCACCAGTCTGTTCTTGCAATGTGCAGCTGAAGGTCGCTGTGCTCTCTCTCCATCAGAGTAATTTCATCCTTCAGCTTAGAAACAATCTGCAGAGAAAAATGTATTGATTACAACTCGTAAGAAAAAGCTTGTGTAACACACCTAATTGTGTCTTTAGGGACACTATTCAGAAAGGAGAAAAAGCACAAAAGCAGAGGGAGAAAGAATAATTCACATTAAAAAAAAAAAATCCAAGTCAGAGAATCTGTGATGCCCCTTATGAACTTGTAGGACACGCAGTAATCTTAAAGGTCAATCCTGACACTATAATAAAAAACAAGTTAGAAGGATATGCTACTATCACCATAAAAGGCACTTTAGACAGGATTATATATTATATATGTTTTACACAAACTTGTAATTGCAATAACTGAAAGATGGACTACTGAAGACATTCTCCTTACCATTTTCAGATGTACATGACACAACCAAAGAACCTAGGAATAGATTTCATTTCTGTCACTTACCTATGATAACGATCACTCAGGAAGTTACCACTTAATTTGTTTTAGTTTTGGAAAGGGAACAGTCTTTTATTGTGGAAAGCGCACATTTAAAAAGATGTTCTTATCAAGACACAGCTCACAGTCATAATCTCATAAAGGAGAAACAGTGAACCTCATCACCTCAGTCAAAAATAAGTAAACATAAATACTACCAGCAGACAGTATGACAAGAAAAGGTGGAAGTCCACATAAGATGTAACATTAGAAACACAGCAAAAGCAGCTGACACTTTTTAAAAAATTATGATAAGATTTATGAGACTTAGTTGTACGACTTGAACCACAAGTGGTATGTTCGACAAAGCTAAAGAAAATCTTTTTCAGAATTTTTGTAAGATGTGAAATATTATCTATATGACAGCTATATAACAACCTTCTAGCATATACCTAACCTTCTGAATGATTTTGTCTTCAATTTTATTTACTGTTGACATACTGTTTTCTCTGCAGTCACCTTCCATGGACTTCTGTAAAGTGGCATCCAGGAACAACCAATAAATACAGAAGAACTGGTAAGGTTTCATTTTAAGTTAAGAGCTTCTATGCTTATAAAACAAATATTGAGACTTAATAAGGATACTGGATCCATTTTATTATTCTGTTTTAAGTAAGTGTACTTTTTCAAAGACAAAGAATATTTTAGGAGAAAAAAAAAAATAGAGGGAAAAAAAAATCACTACTTTAGAAGAAGTACAATCCCCACCTCCCCAATAGTTTAAGGTACAGAAAGAATATAACTATTTTTTCTCAAGAATGCAAAGGGAACATTCAAGTGGTACATCCACGTAAATGCAACAATATATAAATGTTTAGTTACATAGCATAGTACTTTTCACATCAAAGAAGAAAAATCAAAGCTATAATGCTACAGAAACAAATGCACACCCACTTTTGTCTAGTACTTGTTTTGTACTTCTGTTTTTACCCATGGTGGATATTTTAACTGAAAACCTAACTGGTTATAAGAGCACCTCTTACAATTTTTCACAGTGAGTTTTATGTTAACTCCTGGTACAGCTCCACTGGAAATGCAAAAGATCTCAACAATTAACAAGAACCCCTCCAGCTTCCACATAATTCCTGATATAGACAGAGGCATTTTTCTATTCAGTAAAGTTCCATTTAATTTCAATAATCGCGTCACACAGTTTTGTTTGAAAATACAGCTTAGAAAGCTAAAGAAAGCGCTCTGGGTGGAGAACATTAAGGTTTCGCCTTGCCACTGAGGATGACAAGATCGGACTCTAGAAGGAATGTGGTCCCTGCACATGTACTGCGGCTGCACAGGATGGCAGGAGATGTCACAGACCCCAGGGAGACCGACACTGAGCTTCAGGCAGGAGACACGCAGCCAAGGTGGCACCACAGTGACAGACCTCCAAAGGTGAAGCCACCTTCTATGGCAGTGGGCCTTGGACTCCAGAGACGCTGCCTGAGACTGCTTGTCATCTTTTCGCATCATGTTTGCTACTCTTTATATTCCACAGAAAGAACGGAAATAAGACTTCTCCCTACAGAGCATTTTCTTTTAAAATCAGCATCATTCCACAGGCAACTCAAATGAGCAGTTTTCTTCCTTGACTGTCTGGCATCTGAGCCACAGAGTCCCAGAAGCCACTTCAGACGTACATACATGTTTTGTATGAGTATCACGGCAAAGGGATTTCAAAAAGAGGAAAAAAAAAAACAACCCAGGAAAAGCTTGAGGTTAAACATTCTAATACAAAATGTGCATTGCATTCGCCTTCATATGGCACAAAACTAGAATTTTTAGAAACATTTTTTTACTTCATATGACCAAGAACCAAAAATGTTTACCTGCCACATCCACAGGAGAAAAAAATAAAGTTCCTGTCACAAGGTGGTATCGCACTGTCTACCCTAAGTGTCCATTTAAAAGTTCCACAGGTAAATGCTGCTGCAGTAATACATGCAAAGGATACATCTGTGCTTTTACCACTCTGAACAGGAGTGTGGAAGAGTTATTTTCTGCCAGCTGAGAACACACACAGCAGAGCAGCTGTGAGAGGGACACCCCAGAACAGCTGTGGACACATTTCCAGTTGTCCAGCAACCTCTGGCAGCAGGGGGATGTGGAAGGGACAGAGGGAACACAACCTGCCAGGGTGGCCTCCAACACCACCATCCACATCTTTCTGCTGGATGTAGCTGCCCCCAGAGCTGGGGCAGCAGAGAACGAGCAGGGTGGCCACTTCCATCCAGACCAGCGCCTTGGCACTCACCGTGAGCAAAGGAACAAATGTACAAAGAACCTCGGTGCTGAGCAATGACTAATGCCCAGGTACATTTTTGCTGTCTCGACCAGGAGGCTGTTTTTAGGGAGACACCTTGACTACTTGATCATCTCACCCACCATCTCCATTTGCAACCAGCCGTATTACACCCAAAAAGCTTGGCCCAGCTACATCTGAACAACAGTCGTGCAATGTCCTTGTTAGCAATGCAAACCAGTTGGCCTAAGCCAAATGCAAATCACTCGCTTCTACCTCAATATGTTCTTATATTGCTTAACTGTTGCAATTTGCAAAAATACATGGTTTTTTTTTTTTTTTTTTTTAATCCAAGTCCAGAGAGCTGAAGACTCACACCCCTTAGAATTTTTATTCTGATGAAAGTGTGCCCTGCAGATTTCTCCTAGCTCCTTACAAAGGAAATCAGCCACTTCTATAGGTTTGGGGGTTTTCCCCCTCCCTCACATTTGAGAAAGCCCATCACAACCGTAGATTGTGAAATTGTGCTGTAGTGTTCCAAAGCCAGCAGAGGGAGCAGCAGTTGAGCAGCACAGCCCTCCGCTGCAGTGCTGCAGATGAACAGGGACATGAAACCATCTGCCTTAAAAAATTATCCAGACACAGGTGGGTTGGGATGGAAGGAAGAAATGCTATTTGCCACCAACCAAGGAGCAAGACCGCTGGGGAGAGATGTCATTATGCTATGGCAAACAAAGCAATATAAATATTATTTGCAATTTCAGTTATAATAGCTTTAAAACTAACAAAACAAGAAACAAAACCAAACCAAACAACAACTAAAACTAAGCTCTGATTTCATTTTCTATAGCAGGCTGATTGAAATAGCAATCTGTTCTGTCTAAAACAAAAAAAAAGACTGAAGACACCAAAGGTACTTACCTTTTTGTCGGGTTTTGGTGAATTACATATGGAATTTAGAGCCTGTTTCTTATACTCAAGTTTGTCATTTAGCTGTCGAAGTTTATTTACAGCATAACTGGCCTGTTCATTGATTCTTGTGCTGCATTCTTCAGTAGTTTCTTGACAACCTTGGCTCTAGGAATGGAGGAGGGGAGTAATTGCATCATTAATGTAAAAAAGGAGACTTATTTGCTCCATAAGCATTTTATTTATAAGAGTACTTATTCTTGATACAGACAAAAATGTAGATATAGCAGATTCTAACAGATATTTCAATCATGAGATCCAACATAAAACAAAATCTCTTAAAAAGAAACAAACCAACAGACAAAGCCTCATTACCATTTATACTACAGCTCTTTGGCAACTCTTGCCAACTATGTAAAATGACCTTTAAGCCAAGGCTTTAGTACGAATGAGAGGAAGAATCAAAGTTTATTTCAAAAGCAACAACAGCTTAATCTTTGGAGCCAGGTAGAAAAGCAAATAGTTAACTCTGAGCTGAAAGACATTGAGACTGGGCCAGGGGGGGACAAAACATAAAAAACCAACCAAGCCACCAACCCACAGTTCTAAGAAACAGTCCTGCCTCCCACAGACCTTCACAAAACAGATTTATCAGCCTGCAGAACAATCTAAACCAAGTCCTTTCTCTTCATAAACAGATTATACTGCTGTTTTTAGAAGTGTTAATAAAAATGTGTTAAAAGCACATATGCATTACCCTAAATAATTTTCTTATATTCATTCAGACTAACCAATGGCTTCTTCCATCTTGTGTACTACAGGCATGCAAAAAAAAAAAAAAGAAAACTTCACACCTTTCGGTGACATTCTCTTTAACATCTTTTGGCATTTGCCTCAGCCCCCTCTTTCTTACTGTACTTGCCCAAATCAGCATGAAGACCTTGTGATCCAGCAAACGCAGCCCTGTGATGTTACTGTTGCCATGTTCAAAGATCTTTGAGGTCTGCCTGTGATTGAGTAAATTTTAATTTATCTGTGGGAGGCTATGAATCTAATCTCGTGAACAGAAGTCCTGTGTTATTTAATGATACTCCCACTAAGTAAGCTGTATCTTTATATAATTAACAAAAAGGTAACAGAAGGAAGCCTCACAGTCTATTAATTCTGTGAGTTTTAGAGACAAACCTACTGTAAATTCTGCAGTATTTTACATATTAGTTAAAGTCTGAGATACAGCAGCAACAGTAATTAATCTCCTTAGTGTGATCCTCATAAGGGACGGTAACGTAATGCAGAAGTCAGGAGTTCTAGGCTAAGAAATCCATGCCCTTTTCCAGCTCTGCATTTGCCTGCTCTGTGGCTGAGTAAATAACATTAACCCTATGCCTCATCCTTTCTCCTGCCTGTTCTGCTTGGACAGTGAACTCCTGAGGTCAGAGGCTGCCTCCAAGCTCAGCTCATGGAAGCTTGCTGCTGTCTCCTGGCACTACAATAATACAAAGAATAATTAGCAACACTGGGTGTCATTGAAAATGCTATTGAACACAGCCATAAAAAATAATAAAACAAAGGTCAAAAGGAATTAAAAAATGCTATTTTCAACACTGAAGAATTAAAAGACTTTCCATATGAAGTCTGGTTCTAGTAATCAAAGGATTGCAATTAATTACCAGTCAATAAGGCTCTGCTCCCAGAGGTAAGCTACATGATTTGTCATTAACATTTCAGACAGAGCAAAAAACACTGCTGAATCACTAGGTTTACCACAAAGGTGCTAGAATTACAAGATAACAAGTTACCTGTATTCAAATTACCAAACAACCAACCAACACACTCAAAGCTGAGTTCATAAAGGATTGTGCTATTTTCCCCTGCTTGCCGAACTGATCCTGACTTCCATTTCTATGAGCGCTGCAGAACGCAGACTCGGGGCTCATTTGACCCTCTTTTCTTCAAAATGCTGAATGCAGGCACTGCTCGCTTCAGTATTTTTATGTCTACTCATGACCTTTCAGAGGAGGTTTGTCCAAGGAGCAAAAAGTGATGACAGACTGGAAGGAAGAAGGAAGAACAAAGAGCTTGTTCCACGTGCAGCAGAACCAGCAGAGTTCAGCCTTGCCCCAATTCCTATCTTCTGATCTGATCTTTGCACGTTTAATCAGGGCTCATCCTTTTGTCCTCCAGTTCATGAGGACACCAGATGGCTTTTTACCTATCCAGCTGTAACAGTGAAATTTATAGAAAATTAACATTGGTAACTCCCACAGTGTCCCAGGAAGCAAGGACACAGACCTCCAAAACACAAACTAAAGTGAAAACAAGTAGTATTTGCTAACAATATGAATCCCTTCAGAAACATCAGACTTCTCAGCTGTGATTTCCTACAAACAGCGAGGAAAAAAACCCAGGGATATTAGCCAGTAGTGCATTTTTGCCAACACTTGAAAGCCCACTGGAAGCTTCAGGAAGAAAAAATTCTTGTAATTTATTTTCACCACAAAGACCCTGAAGCATGGCACAGAGCCATTACGATTGCTCTGTTCAAGAGATGCTCTAACAGTACACGCAACTTCAGACGTGGTTTGCTGTTAAAAATGCAAAGCCACTTTAACCATATAAGCAAACTTGGCAGTGTGTTAGCCTTTAAGGTTTCACAGCAGATGCAGCCTTAAAATCTGGCACGTATATATCCAAGGACTCAGAGGAAGGACAGATGATGCTGATGTCAAAAACCTAATTTTTCAGCAGCTATAGTAAATGTTATCTGACAGAGGACAGCTAGCCCTCAAGTGTTGTGTCAGTTTTCTTAGAGAAATGGTTCTCTGTTAACCTCCAAATAAAATATATAAAGAGATCAAAAAGCACAACGTTGTAGACAAAACCAGTAACAGTCTTCTCTCAAAGTACGAAGGACTGCAAACACAAGGACAGAAAGTCTTTGAAGTACCTACCACCCTCAACACGCAGCTGAGATAGCAGTGAGAAAAGTAGAAAACGTGTCTTGAATCTTTTATGAAGGAAAAGAATACAGGGAGAAACAAACAACGAAAAATTCAAAAAGCTCTAAAAGTTTGCCTTGGAAGTGATTTACCTGTAACAGCTCATCTCTGCAGACTACAGAAACTATAATAGCTCACATACAGAAATGAAAGTCATATTTAAGCAGTAAATACTGCAGCCTTAGGTTCTGGAAAAATTGTTTCTAAATGACAGAATGTAGATTAGCACCTCTGGATTCTGCTTCTTATTTACCCGTTTAGATCCAGTTTTAGACAAATTATTACACATTGTGTTCTGAGCAAGTTCACATGTAAAATGAAGATATTCATGCTGACCTGAAGCGGCAGCCTGACGGAAAGATGCTCACTAGTCTGAGAGATGCTCTTGTCAAAATGTTCTTGGATAAACATAACACAAGTTGCCCTGACGTGACTGATTTAGAGAACCCACTGAAAAACCCTGCCCCAAGACAGCTGCCATTGGGTTATTGCTTATGACATTTTGAATGCTCCAGTTTAGTATTTCCAGTTCTAGTGTTATTTCAATCAGTTTTATTTGATAAATTAAAAAAAAGCATTACTTTTTCTTCTATTTTGTGCAACTTTTAATACCTACTTAGTACCTAGTTAATGCACAATGTCTAGATAGAAACCTACTGATGTTCCTGTGAGGTTTCCTTCATTGAAAAGCAGAGCAGTTGATCTCATATGAGGTGTGTTTTGTATTCTCTTGATACTAAGGAGCATAACAAAAGACACAGAATACAAAAGGCTTGGAAATCTGAAATATCTACTTGAACTAATTTGAAGTTAAGCAGTCAGTCATTTTGTACCACTGTTTCAAAGAGCTTGTAAACATACAAGGTTTACCTGATTTACTTGTAAATATCATCACTCCTGTAGTTTCATCAGAATAAAAAAGAAAAGTAGTCCAAAGCTCAAGGACAGAAGATGCTACTATGCTTTTCTTGGGATTGTCTTCAGATCACCTTAAATAACAGTGAAAGAAACTGTCCATGTGACTCACCACTTCATCTTTGTCCTCAAGAGTTAGCTGAGCAGAACTTCTTTCTTCTTCCTTCTTGACTGATCTTTCGTACAAATCACTGACAATGAATGAGGGGTAGTATCTGTCCTTTAGAGTTTCGTAAACATCTGCCTGAATTCTGTAGAATACTTCAATGCCTTTATTTCCCACGAGACTTTGCTGTATTTCTTTATAAAGGGATTTTTCCACAGGTATTTCTCTGCTTTCCACAAAAAAATTCTGATAAATTTCACTCACTAACTGAGGTATTTCAGCCTAGGAAGTAAGAAGGGAGAGAGAAAAGTATAACAAAAACATGTTAAAAAATATCAGGATGACTCAGAATCCAGGTGCATAATTTGTAGAATGATAAAGCTAATTTCACGCCCAGATGTACGAGAACACATCTGTGAATCTCTTACTGAGATCAAGCAGTCTGCTGTGCACCAATGCTAAGCAGTCAGTTTCACAAGATAAATATCGATATTTGTTAGGTGAAGAAACAGCTGTGCTCTAAAAATCACCGTAGCTCCCACATGCACAGCTTTTAAAAGTATGCTCCAAAAGCTGCTATTAAAAGAAAAATAAAGTGCTAGAGCAACATTGCGGTCACCATTTTAAGTTCAGATTGTGGAGTTCAGCTGTATTGGCTCTCCTGTCTTCTGCTGGATAGAAAATAGAAAAAGCACACTTGAAGACGTTTACCAGTACATGAGGCCAGGTATTCCCAGTGAGCACAGAACAGTGCACAGGGTTGAACTTCGCAGTAATAGAACAGGAGAGAGCCAATGCAGCACAGCCCATGATCATCATCGCTCTGAATTATCGTCTCTCTAAACTGACCCAAATTAAAAAGGTTTTACCCACTCCCTAAGAATGGCACAATGTGGCTGCCTGCCTTATGTGACAATACCACAGCCACATGGCTGCATGACGCCACTATTTTGTAATCGAAACCGCCCCTGTAGTGGCAGAGAACCCTCACGTTCTGTGGAGCAACAGGAGCACAGAATGGTAGAACCTCTTTAAAAAAATGGGAAGCCTTGAATAAGGCACTCTACGTACTGTTTTGAAAGCAAGGAGAGAAATCACAGCTGAAAGCTCAGAAAATGATTTATAGCACCTTTTTCAATCATGAGCAGTTTGCAAATCAAAACTAATTCATCCAACTCTCCTCACAGTGCCTGACAAACCCTTTTTGTGAATGCCTTCTCGCCTGAGCTGGTTGTTCGCCATTTCTTCAGATCATGCGAATGGCTCACTACTCATGCTCCACGATTGGCCACTTTGGTTACAGGGTATTATTTGTGTTTTCCAATGGACTAGAATATTTTTACATAGAAGAAAATTACAGTGAACAAAAGTTAAGTGATACTTAATAATTAAATTTGTATTTCATGCTAGTGTGAACGCTGGAAATTTAGAAGTTTCTGCCCCATTGCTCACAAGCAGCAAATTTGCCCTCTACATTCTTGCTCTGCACCATTGCTCCAGGGTACTTCTTGCAACTTCAAGCAATATTTCCTCTCCTTGTTTCAGGGTTATCATTACTACTTTATTTTCGCACAAATTACAGTATAACATTGTTTCTTCCCTCTAGCAGCATTCCCAGAGAAACGTAGCTGCTTATATACCAACAGAACAGGGAGAAGAATTGGTCTTTTAAAGTAAAATTTCTTTTTCTAAAGGATTTTAAAACATATATACACATTTTCTCATGGTTTTGGATTGAATGGACTACCTGTAATTGGCAAGATGAGAAGTTTATGTACAGACTATCAAACAGCATCGTACTTTTAAGTTTCACAGGAACTCATACAACTAAAGCCAATACATTACTGCAAGTTTTTTCTCTGGTGGAGAGGGAAATAATTCTACTACTTTTGCTCATAAAGTATCCTTCCTACAGGTCACGTTGCTACACAAAACAACAGTAAACCATCATCACAACAGCCCACAATTTTTAGTTGCCACATTATCCCCAAACTTTGACAGAAGGAGTTAAAAAAAACACTAAATTGCTTAACACCCATTCCATGCTATGGCTACATTTAAAACATCAATACAAAGACATTTCCTAGCAGCGAGATCACAACATGCAGAGATTCTAGTTAATGCACAAGCCACATGGACTTGCAAACCTTGTTAGCGTTCTTCAGATGCTCCACAGACTCCCAAAAACAGATAAGGGCCATCTTGTCCATCCTTTCCATGTAGATTCGGAAGTGCATTCGGTATGAAGGGTTGGCCAAAATTTCTTCAAACTGAAGAATCTGAAGAAAGGAAAATGAAGAGTAAAATCTGGGAAAATACCTAACTCCAGCTTCTCTCCATTCCTTATAGAGAAAAATCTTTTTGCTTGACGTGCCTCCAGAGCACCGTGCATCCCACAGACATGTGAACTGCATTAAATTGCACAGACCTTCTACAGTAAGAGGTTTTTTCATTAAAGAAAAAAAAAAAAGAAGATAAATGCATCTATGCTCCTACCAGATAGAAAATATTTCCACATGTTTTCTGTCCAAGAGGTAGGACTACCTTTCAAAGGACTAAGATGGCATTTCAAGTCATTCATGAAATGCCATTGTCAAAAATGTAACTTCCAGTGTTTCTGAAAGGCAGAGGAGCCAAGCTGAAAGCTAACTCATCTATTCTTTGCTTGATTCAAACAAAGAGTAATACCAGGGTAGTTTCCATGCCACAGAGCTTTGATACGTATCTCTGTTACTCCCAGGAACACAGAAAAGATGGAGTGTAGTTCTTTATCCTGGCAGCTGGGTCTTTAGTGGCCAGTTCCCATTAAATGAGTGTTATTGAAAAGCATCTATCAGAAATGCAGCCAGAAAGGAGTATGGGTTGTGATATAATGCTCAGGACCCATCCTGAGGAGGGTGTATGTCAAGCAGAAAAGGAAATGAAACACAGACTTCCCACACGCAAGCAGATGCTGTAGCCATCAAGCTTCCTCATCCTCTACCATTGTTGTCAATCTAGGCCTTTTCTTTGAGACAAACACCTCGAAAGAAAACATCGCCCTGACAAAATGAACAGACCTTCCCACGTTGAACAAAATTAATTACCTTGTCTTTTTTTTGAAAAATAGGACCAATTTTCAAAACACTCTATCAAAACCAAACACCCCGTCCTCTCCAACTTTTCAGTCTAGCAGCTAAACCAGTTTTCATGTAGCTCATTTAACGCCATTACTTATATCACCAGGAATCTAAGTACATTTGAGTGGTCTTGGTCTCTTGCTTTGTACCTCACAGACACCAACCAACCCACACTGACTTCGAGAAAAAAAAGCAGGTACTTAAGTACCAGGGCTAATGAATTTCAACTTTATGACTTTGAATTTTACAGCAAAGATAGTCTGGTATGGAGCAAGACGTGTATTCCAACTGAGAGTGAGGCATTAATAATTTCTCTAATATGGACTTTCCAATAGCCAATAATAACACAATTCAGGTCAGGTATCAGCATCTCTCTTTCTGGGAAGGTTCCTCCACGTACTACCTGTGAGACTCTACTACCAGGTTACACTTAGGAAAAACAGTTTGCTGGACTGAAGCTGTACAGGAGGAAACCACATACGTATGTACATACACAACTACTGGCATGAGTCATTTCTTTAATGAACCAAGCCAAAGAAGGTTCTTTAAAAACTGTAGCCATGTATGTTTTATCTGAACCAGCTCTCCCAAATTTTGGACAGTGTAAATTGCACCTGCCTCAGCTGAAACATTCATTTTCATCTTTAAAGTTCCTCAGTGACACTCATGTGCCATTCCTCTCTTCATCCTTTCCCCATCCTTTCCCATACCAGTATCATCTGGACATGGCTTGCTCTTAGCTTAAGAGCTGTTCAGGCATATGAACATAAACTTCTGCCTTTCAGAGCCCACTGTATAATACTCATTGAACAGCACAGAGAGGCTTGGTGAAGCCAGGCTTATTACAGCAATGGTGATCAAACTGCCAAAGAGAAGACCAGAGATGACAATTTGAAGACCAGTCTATGTTTTGGCCTCATTGTTGTGCCTCGTCATGCTTTTTATTCAATCATTTCATCAAGGAAAACTATTTCAAATACAAGTGGAAGAGGATCTTTCAGCCTCTTCAACAGAGATCTTCACCATCTCCAGGACTGTCAGCTCTGAAAATGATAGCAGAGGTAATAAATCACTTGCAAAGCAGAGTACGTGCTGTCACTTCTTGAGGGAAAGGTCACCTTGGTCTCTGTGGCTCTACCGTCCAAGGTATCCCCCCCATTCAGGCTCCCAGCAAGGAGGGTAATTAATTAACAGATCAAACAAATGGTCTGCTGAATAAACACAGACAACAAGAACTCCATTAATTACTGCAGTATGGTGCAGGTACAGTTCCTAAGAAAAAGGACTAAAACTACACTGACCATAGAAAAGATTAGAAGAGATGCTTTATATATTACACTAATTCAAGCTGCATTTTCTCTGAAAGCAAATCTAACACCCAGGGCAGAGTATAAATCAGTATCAGAGCTAATGACAGAATTCGGATTCAGAGAGTAGCTGAGGTTTGCTTGTTTATAAACAAATTATTATAATTCACATACTGAGGATTTCCCTAGAGAACCCAGATTCAGGATAATGAGGTGAGTGAAACATGTGCAAAGTCTATAGAGTCCCCTGACTTTTATGTACTTATTAAAGAGAAAACTGACACTGTTTTATAATTAGCTTCTGCTGTGAAAGAAAAAAAAAATATTCCAAAGCACACAATTTTTGTTTCTTAAATCTGTAAGAGGAGAACATTGGTAGCTCCAAATAATCCACCACCTCCACATCCAGCCTTCCTCAACCTCTTTCCTGGAACAGAATTGGGGACTAGAGAAAAGAAAAGCAGTTTTCTTATTTTCTACGCTGACATGGGTGTGGATAGGTTCTAGGGCTTCCTCATAGAAATACATCAAAAGCTTAGCAGCAGCGCAGCCCCAGGTCCTGTTGTTTCCACCATCACTACAACAAATGCCTGTGCAAGAAGACTTTATTCCTATTAGCTCAATATGGAGCTGCTCACGGGTGTATTTGCATGATACAATCCCAGGTCAGCAGCTTCCACCAAAATCCATCAGGTCATAAAACATACAACTTTAACATCAGGAATTCCTCTGATTTCAATTACAATAATATCATGTTTTATTGTATCTCTGACCAACCCCTGCTCCTCTCCAGTGCAGCTTCACTACTTGATCCCATTCCTGAACAATCTCATGTCACCATGTATCTATCCTGGAAAGTCCGTAACATCTCAGCAGGCACCGAAAGTGGCATCAGTGGCTCATGCGGTGCTGCCATACGCTTCCCTCTTCCCTTTTCTCCTCGGCACCCCTCACTACACCCAGCTCCAGGAAACAGAGCAGGACTGCCCTGGCACAATCTGTGGCGCACCACCTGAAATCACACCCTAAGGACAAGTCAGGGGTAGGAAATTGCTCTCTTTCAGAGCTTATTCAAGAAAGACAAAACAAATAGCATGAATGATTTCTCCATCACACAACTTTTTCTTATGTGCCATTAAATTACTATTATTATAAAGACATAATGAAAATTAAAGATCCCCGCATGAAGAATGAAGAATTCTCTTCACGAAAAAGATAAAATCTTCCTTCTAATTTGAATATATCAATTACTGTTCTTTGACCAAAGGGGACAGAGTAGATCACACAAGGAAACCAGTAAACTTAAAGTTGAGCAAGGATAAGTACCTATGGTTTAATTTTATAGATGCTGGCTAATACAATGGTAGGTTTTTTAATTCCAGACTACACTGATGTTGAAAACCAGCATTTAGTCAACAGCTTTACCAGAGTTTTTCTTCAGCAACTGCCCTTAATTTTATCAACTGCCTTCTAGAAGTGTTTGCCTTTTGAATAACTCAGTACATGCAAACCCCACAGGTATTTCCTACAGTAAATACAACAAGGGCCAAAGAAACATTGCACATATTTT